>NC_066534.1:18067662-18207662 GCF_024679095.1 Eriocheir sinensis
TCAATGACGGAAACACTTTATCTTTTCATCCTTTTTTTCCCTTTACAATGCAAGTATTTTTCCTCTTTCCGTGTTTTCCTCTTTGAGATGCCGACAAATCTTTTTTTTTCCTGTGACGTCAAGCGGTTCATCTTTTCCCCTCCGTGACGCCGTTTACTTTTTTCCTCTCTGTAACGCCGAGTTTTCTTTTTTCCCTCTCTGTGACGCTAACGAGTTTTCTCTCACTTTTCCCCTCGTTCTCTTTCCCACTGAGGCCAACCAGCTCTCTTTTTCCTCTTATGTGACGCTTCTTATTTTCCTCCTCACTGTATTGTTCCCTTCCCCGTGACGCAGAGAATTTTTTCCCCCACTTATTTCCTCGTATATTTTCTTCCCCGTGACCCCAACGAGTCCTCTTCCTCTTCCTTTTTTCCCCCCCGCTGTGACGCAAATTTTAACCTTTTTCCCCGGCACAGTATTGCACTCTTCCCCCATGACGCCAAGCTGGTCCCCTATCTTCCCCTATGACGCCATTATACAGTTCCCTTTCTCCATTCTTATTCCCCTTCGCGTCATTCTCTTTCGACATCTTCCTGGATCTGCTTTTTACTGACGCAGAGTTGCAGTTTTCGTTTTTACATGTATTCTGTTTTGTCATTTAGGGGAAGGGAAATCCTACGAAATATATATACCTTCTTATACTATCTTTCAAACTCTCTTACTACTCAAGATAAAGTTCTCGAGGGAATGTATATTTTTCCCTATTTCCTTTCCTATGCCTCTCCTATACTTTGAAAACAAAAACTTTCTTAGTCCGCAATATAATGTCATCGAAAGAATGGGTATGTTTTCTCCTCCCGAAATTGACCTCACTTTCGGCCACTCCTCTGAACTATTTTTTTACAGGAGCAGTGATTAACGGTCTTTTTTTAATTATTGTTATTTTTTTTCCCTTGGGCTATTTCCCTTGCTGTAAAAAAAAAAATCTTTCCCAAATATATACCTTTTAATACTCAGGAAAAAAAATTGTAGTTTTCAGAAATAAATACAGGTGGCGTCCTTTCATAACTATATTAAGTCTGGACGCAGGACTGCAGTGTTTCGTAAGCTTGAAATCACACCCAAAGCCTTCTCAGTCTCGCTCACTAGTAACAGTTTTAGATGTCTGGTCTTGGAGTAATCTTATGTGCCTTTCCCTCACTAAAAACTAAGATCCTGATACTTGAGAGACATAAAATGGCAATATTTCTTTCTTAATCTCGACCTTTAAAAACTGGCATGGCTAAAATATGTCTGTTTCCTGGTTTGGGAATCGTTTACTTTTCCTTTTTTTCAGTCTCTAAATACTAAGATCCAAACACTTCACAGCCTTCAGACAACTTAATACTCCTTTCCTCAATCTTGTTTTATAAGATTATTAAAGCTATCGACTCGTTCAAATTCCTTAGTCTGATAATCGTGTAATGTTAAGTTTCTGCCTCTAAACACTAAGATCCAGGCACCTAAGAGGACTGAAATCACTCAGTGCACATTTCTCAACTCCCTGTCTGAACATTTCCAAGGGCAAGCATAGCCTTTACGTTCTTATGTTCTTATGTTCTTAACTTGCCTATTCTTGGACTCCTTGAATATCCGTTTATAATCTCCAAAAACTATGATCTGGCTGAAATCGCTTAATATTCCTTCCTCAATTCTCCCTCTTAACATTCTCAAAGCCGTACAAAGTCTAAGTTGCCTAATCTTGGACTCCTTGAACATCTCTTTTATAATCTCCAAAAACTAAGATCTGGCTGAAATCGCTTAATATCCATTTCTCAATTCTCCCTCTTAACATTCTCAAAGCCATACAGCCTATTCTCGAACAGCTTGAATGTCTCTTTTCTAATCTTCTCCAAAAACTAAGATGCTGGCACTCCAGAGGCACAACAACACCGCCGCTGCCACAAATCCCCTAGCAAAAGAGGAGCCAGAGAAGCACTCGACGGCATGCTTCAGCCTCAGCGCTATTCACGAACCATCAACCTTTTATCTGTAGCGACCTTGCACCTTCGCATAACAACCTACTCGTGTCCCGTCGCCTTCCTGGAAAGACCTCTTCAGACTTTTTTCTTTATTTCCTTGTGCCTTTGATCATCCTCCTGCTTATCTTATCACGCACTACCCTCCGTCCTGATCACGTGCTCGGCTTCGGCTACAAGTCTCTTCCGCATTAATTCATCTTGGTGTATGTGTGTGTGAGGTGTGTAGCAAGGTATAAAGTACAATTAGGTAGGTTTATGCTGCGTGATTGATGCCCTGAGCTGAATAATGTATCTGGAGAGTGAGTCAGATGCGGCCCTGGGGTTGGGTTGCCGCTATCGTGTTACTCATGGCAAAGAAATCAACTGAGCAATTCTTCATCATTTCCGCTCAATGAAGGCTTCTGACCGTTTTTTCTTCTGAGGCAAGACTTCAGTAGATTCATCGATACTTTTGTTTATTTTATTTCCACAGAACTTTGGTATTCAGAGGGCGCTGCTGCCGTGTTTGTTTTTGTGTGGTGGAGAGGTTGACTGAAGACGTGTATTATCTCCACAAACAAAGGATTAATAACTTTTTTTTTCTGCTCGCTTAGTACATAGTATCGTCATTTATGTAGTCTGAGGAAGCTGCCTTAGTCATGCTATTGTTACTCGTGGTTAGAACTCAACGCATAACTTCCATTTCTATAAAAATTAAAAAACACCTTTTTTTTTTTAGAGGGAAGGGAAATCGTGCGAAATATATATACATTCTTATACAATCTTTTAAACTCTCTTAGTACTCATACTAAAGTTATTGAAAGAATGTGTATTTTTCCCAATTTTCTTTCCTAAATATATGTAGCTATACCTCTCCTATACTTTGAGAATAAAAACTTCCTTAGTCCTCAAAATAAAGTAATCGAAAGAATGTGTATTTTTCCCAATATTCTTCCCTAAATATATGTAGCTATACCTCTCCTATACTTTGAGAATAAAAACTGTCTTAGTCCTCAAAATAAAGTTATTGAAAGAATGAGTATATTTTCTCCATTTTCTTTCCCAAATACATATCTTTTAATACTTAGAAAAAAATCGTAGCTCGCAGAATAAACTGATCTGAAGAATGCGCATTGTACCTTGATATTACTCGCCTCTTTCCTACCCTTCAATCCGAGCAGCCGGCGGTAAGTTATCACCCAATCACCGCAGACTCTGGGGCTCGAGGGCAAAGAAAGTTTCAGCAACTCCAAAGTTTCCCCAATTTTATACAATTTGGGAACTGATTTTAATGCACGTTGCTTCTGTTTCCACGGACTCCTGACATACGGTGCAGTCTTTCCTGTGACCGATCATTTTTATTTTAATTTATCTTATTTTCCCTTAACTTCTGAAATTCTTCTAAAATCTGACAACTTATTTTTAATCCACGTTGTTTATGTTCCCTCTGACTTTCCTTCTGATGCCATATGGTGGTCTTTCCTTTGAGCGATCACTTGTATTTTAATTTTCCGCATTTTCCCCTTACTTTTATCCTAGTTTCATCAGTCTTCTTCAATCTGACAACTTATTTTTAATCCACGTTGTTTCTGTTCCCTCTGACTTTCCGTCTGATGCAATATGGTGGAGTCTTTTCTATAGTCCATTATTTGTATATTGTACTTTAATATATCTGTTTTGTAGTTTTCTCAAGTTTTTTCTTTCATTCGAGAACGTATTGTTATTTTTCGCGTTGTTTCTGTTTTCTGTGACTTCTTCAAATGCCGTAAATAATTGTCCTGGCGGAGTTTTTCTGTGACCCATCTATTTGTATTTCCATTTTCCTTATTTTCCTTTCTTTGTAATGTATTTTCCTTGATTTTCTACGATGTGAGAACTTACTTTTTAATGCACGTTGCTTCAGTTCCCTCTAAGTCATTTTCGTACCATGTAGAGTCCTGATGGGGTCTATTCTACGGCAGATTATTTATACATATATTTTCTTTATGTTCCCTAATTTGTGTTGTAATTGTATATATGAGACTAACTTTTAGGGTCGCTTTCACAGTCACTTTGTTTGTTTTGATCGTTACCAATGGCGGCGATCGCGCTATAGTATTTCCACGTAAAACTGGCCGATGGGGTAGTGGCGGCTGCGGGGTTAGCCTAGCCCTGCACCTTGCCACACGCTCTCAATACCTCTCGCTTCCTCTGCAGCCGCCACTACCCCATATGCAAGTTTCACGTGGAAAACTATAGCGTCGATCTCCGCCATTGGTAACGATCAAAACAAACAGTGACAGTGAAAACGGCCCTTAAATACACGCTGTTTACTATTCTGACTCTTTTTGATGTCGTGTCATCGTGGTGGGGTCGTTCCTTTGACTCACTGTATATATTTGTATGTCCGCTCCGATTATAAAGGAAGTGCTTGCTTACGGACGTTCAGGCCTTGTCGCTCACTCCACATTTTCCTGGTCCGGCCGCGCCCACGTCAGAACGCCTCCAAGAACGATGACTCTCCACACGTCAGGAAATATCGCCGTTGTGGTCTCCGTTTCCTGTAAATCCTGAACACGAGTAGCCAAGTATTTATAACTCCGTGTTCTCCCTAACGCGTGTATATGTGAGTGAGAAAGATCCATATTCTCAGGCCTTTCGGCGCCCAATTACACATATTTGACAAGGCTTTCGCAGGCGTTTCGGGCATTTTCAGGTGTAGTTTAATGGCCCTGATGATTGTTTAACTCTTCTTCTGTACCATGAATGTGAAAAAAAACTCATGAAAGCCCGATTAATTTCCATTTTGTTCTTTGAAAATAGTTGATGTGCGAGGTAGAAGCGTCTGAAAATACCCCCCTGAGTTCCGTGTAAGGCCTAAAACGTGACTTCTGCTGTCTACTCCTTTTGGCAAACGATGATCTCATTAAAAACTCGACACCTCGCACGGGAGAGACAAAACACTTAAAACTTTTCCAACTTTCCCTACATCTGCCACGACGGTTCGAAGATAGGGCGAGAGAGGCGAGACTAAGGTCGGCATTTTCAGACGCTTCTACATCTCACAGCAACTACTTCCAAAGGCCAAAAAATATATCGATCGGCTTCTAATGAGGTTTTTTTATGATTCACAATACAGAGGGAGGGTCAGACTACCACCAGGGTCACTAACTACCCTGGGAAATACACAAGATTCCTACGAAAGCCATGTCAACTATGTGAGCTTGGGCACCGAAATGTTTAAGACTCATGTTCTTAAAAGTATCATGCAGCACCTCAGTTAGCCCCTTTGAAAAGCCTCTCGTCGAAGTTGCTGGAATTCTCATGGACTATCTTGTGATCCTAGTGACAGTTCTCCATGACTTCTGCACCTAATTGAAACGGATAAATCACTCATGCAAACCCGATTAACCTCCCCAGTGGACTTGGAAAAATGCCGTAATGGGAGCCCAGTACGCTTAAGAGTATGGACCGAAGACGGTTTGGGCATGTACAGAGGCGAGATGCAGAATGTGTTGGGAGGAGGAGGAGAAGGCTGAAGATGAAGCTGCCAAGGAGAAGACGAGAAAGGCCAAGGAGGAGGAGATTCATGGATGCTATAGAGAAAGATATGCAGCAGGTTTGAGTGACGGAGGAAGAGGCAAAAGATAGAGAGAGGTGGAGAGTTGCAATGCACATATTCTCAAACATTTCTCGGCTTACATACATTTGAAGGCTGCACCGAAAGAGGACGATCTCCCACGTTTCATAGCCATAACGCAAGAGCTGTTCACTGCCTCCCAAGACCTGCCTGCCTCCCTTTCGCCCTTGTAGACTCCTTTCGTTCCTATGTTCTTATGTTCTTCCCTTCCCCGTAGCAAGTCGAGGGAGGACGATCTGCCACGTTTGAGAACCATAACGCAAGAGCTGTTCACTGCCTCCAAGACCCTCTCCCTGCCTGGCACACCTTCGTTCTTGCAGATTCCTTATGTCTTTATGTTCTGAAGTTCTTATGTTCTTCCCTTCCCCGTAGCAAGTCGAGGGAGGACGATCTGCCACGTTTGAGAGCCATAACGCAGGAGGTGTTCACCGCCTCCAAGACCCTCTCCCTGCCTGGCACCCCTTCGTCCTTGCAGATTCCTTATGTCTTTTATGTTCTGAAGTTCTTATGTTCTTCCCTTCCCCGTAGCAAGCCAAGAGAAGGCGATCTGCCATGTTTCAGAGCCATAACGCAAGAGCTGTTCATCGCCTCCAAGACCCTCTCCCTGCCTGGCACCCCTTCGTCCCGTCCCTTCCCTTCCCTTCCCCGCAGCGCCGAGGCATCTTACGTCAGCGGAAAAATCAATCCCAGCGTTTATTTCTTGTCATCCTCTCCAGCTCGAGCGGTTTTGGGGAAGTCTAAAAATATGGAGTTCGGAGGAATTTCTTGTTTCTCCGACTCCTTTTTTTCTTTATTTCTTTATTTATTCTTCGTCTTTTTCTTTGTTTATGGATAAGGTCTTGAGTGTTACGAATTAGTGAGTTGTTGTGATATAAAATTAGTTTGTGTCTGTCTGTCTGTTTGTTACACGATATATCTTTCTCCATACTTTTGTCTGTCTGTCTGTCTCTCCCTATCGGTAACATTGCATATTCAGTTTTACATGTTTCTTTCTGTATCTGTCGGTCTGCCTGTCTGTCTGTCTATTTGTCTGTTTACCTATCTGTGTGGCTTTCAATCACCCTGTATCTGATAGTCTGTGTTTCTGTTTGTCTGGCTGTCTGTCTCGTTGTCTGTCAGTCACCTTGTTATCTTTTTCATTGTCTTTATACTGGTCTATATATTTGTCTTTTTTTATCTGTCTGTTTGTGTGTGTGTGTGTGTGTGTGTGTGTGTGTGTGTGTGTGTGTGTGTGTGTGTGTGTGTGTGTGTGTGTGTGTGTGTGTGTGTGTGTGTGTGTGTGTGTGTGTCTGCCCGTCGGTGTGTTTGGCCATCCTTCACGAGGCTTTGCGGGCATTAACGCCACGAAGAACCGCGTCTCCAGGTAATTCAATCAACCCTAATTACCGCTCCTCCTCCTCCTCCTCCTCCTCCTCCTCCTCCTGCTTCTTCTTCTCCTACTACTCTTCCCGTCCTTCTTCTTCTCTTGTTCCTCTTTTTCCTCCACTTCTCTTTCTTCTCCTGTTTCTCCTTTCCTCCTCTTCCTTTTCGTTCTCTTTCTCTTCTTAATACTTCTTCTCCTCCTGTTTCTCTTCGTTCTCCTCTTCCTCTTCCTTCTCCTGTTTCTCTTCTTCCTACTCCTCCTCCTCTTCCTTATACTGTTATTCCTCATTTTCCTCTCCTCTTCCTCCATCTCCATCTCCTCCTCCTCCGATAACTCAACTCCATTACTTCAGCTCCAGCCAACAGTCAACACATCCGTCACAGCCCTCGATCCTGCCAATATTTTCAAGCTGGTCGGCATTAATCGCCAAACCATTAGCTTCCACTTCACCCGCTGCGCCCCCGAACTTTCCACAATCTCTTTAGCAAGCCCCCTTTACTAGACCCTTTTGTACCCCTTCACCCCCTTAACTACACTCTTTAGCCCCCTTTACAATACCCTTTCCGCCCCCTTTGTCCCTATTTACTAAACCCGTTTCGCCTCCCTTCATACCCATATACTATACCCCTTCCGCCTCCTTCCTTTATCCCATTCCCTTTACCTCTTTTGCCCCCTTAATTCATTCCCATCTAAAAATCCCTTTCCACCCCCTTCGTTCATCCTCATTTACTATATCCTTTCCGTCCCCTTCAGCTCCATTACTTTACTCTATTACACCCCTTTCCTTCAACCCTCAATTCATCCCTTCGTGACCCGCCCCTCCCCCGCCCTGCCCCGTCCCGTCTCGTTTCTCTAATATAAACATGCACAGACACGCCACAGTTGTCCTCGTCCGGTGTCTGTTTTGTTGTTGTTCGTATCATAAGGTTTTGTCATATTCACTAAGGAACAGGTAAAAGTCAGTTTCCCGTGACCTGTAAATGACCCTCCTTCCTCCTCCTTCTCTTCACCTTCTCCTCTTCCTTCCCCCTTTCGCTTGAGGTGGGGTTAAGTGTTAGTATGTAAAGGTGTAGCACTGTACTTATGACGAGCGACCCCTTGGAACATCTGGGAACACCTTGCTCGAGAATTAGAGATTGTTATGAAGGTGTGACACTAAACTTTGGGCGAACAACCCCCGGGGACACCTGGCTCAGTTATTAGATATTGTAATGACGGTGTAATACTTTATTTAGGGCGAGTAACACCTGGAAACACCTGACTCAAGAATTAGAGATTAACATAGTGGTGTAACACTGTACTTGGGGCGAACAACAACTGGGGACGCCTGGCTATACACACGTCTGCTACCCACGTACTCGCCTAGCTCCGGGGCTCCTCAGGTGGGTAGGGAGGCGCCTAAATAACACTAATCAGTATAATACGAGCGCGTCCACACTACTCATGCCGTGATAAAGTAAAAGGTGGGTCATTTGCGCGTGAACTGGAAAACGTCATTGGGCGGGTTGGTGCAGCGGCGGCGACGCGGCGACGGGAGGCCCCAGGCGGCGCCGGGGGGCGTGGCGGGCGGGTGTCGCTTGTCTGCCACGTGTGTGTGTGTGTGTGTGTGTGTGTGTGTGTGTGTGTGAAGATAAGTCAGTCTGTCCACCTGTCTGTATAAGTGTGTCTGTCTTTGTTTGTCTGTATACATCAATATCATCATTCTAATCTTTGCAGGAAATAACAAAACTAAGTAACGGATAACAAAAAGAGCGTTGGATGAACATTATTCCTATCAAACAAACAAGAACAACGACAAAAATAAATTGGAAAGTCATACAAATTACCAACCATTGTTAAATTAAATCAGCTTCATGACTACAAGGCGTTCTGTATCGTCTGTATACCAGTCTTCTACGCTCTCAGATGCTGTATACTGCTAGCATCTGAGAGAAGCCTTGTCCGTCTCTGCACGAAGTTTGCATCCTATGTGTGGGAGGGAAAGGGTGTGGTGGTGGTGGTGGTGGTAGGGGGGGGGAATAAAAGGGCTCTACACACAGCTCTATTGGAGAAAGTAGAGTCGAAGGTTTTTCATTTCATAACCTCCCTTCCTATCACTGTTTTCTTTCCCTTAAGTT
Source organism: Eriocheir sinensis (assembly GCF_024679095.1). Classification (NCBI taxonomy): domain Eukaryota; kingdom Metazoa; phylum Arthropoda; class Malacostraca; order Decapoda; family Varunidae; genus Eriocheir; species Eriocheir sinensis. The sequence goes on from NC_066534.1 coordinate 18,076,741, forward strand.
CCATAAAGACTGGACACACACTGACTGACACACGCACACACAACAAAATGAGAGAGAGAGAGAGAGAGAGACGCAACCCTGGTTCATGCATTCTACTTTTGAAACTTCATGCATTCCACGGAGTCATCGTCAGCACCCTTGCATCCGCTCTCTCTCTCTCTCTCTCTCTCACCACATCCTGTCTTCTTCGTCTGGGGCTCCCTCTGTCTACAATCACGGTCGGCAGTGACGGCAAGATATTTTCAGCAGACTTTTCCTCGTTCGACTCGTGACAAGAGACAAAAAAAGGCAAAAAAGTGTTTCCCTGTCTATGCTTCCGTCTTATTCACATCCCTTCATCACATCCTGACATTCTTTTTGTGTGTGTGTCTGTTTCGCTGGCTAATAATAATTCTTTCTTGCATCCAAATTCCCCCAAGAATCTTTGTATCCTTCAACCTTTCTCTCAAACGTATTATTTTACCTTATTCTCTAATGTATTCCTTCTACATAAGTCTGCTTTTGTTTGTTTTCCTTCTACGGCAACGACAATGGTATGTATTTATTTTTTCTCTCTCTCTTTCTAGCACTTTTTTCTTGTCGTCTTAATTCTCACATCAAGATCGTTTCCATCCTTCAATTTCAACCTGTCACTCTAACGCATTATTTCCCCACATCCTGTCAACTCTATTTATAAGTCTGCCTTCAACGGTAGCGACGGTAGCTTATAATTATTTACCTTTCTTTCAAACACTTATTTTCGTCTTGAGTCTCACATGAAGATCGTTTACATCCTTCTATTTCAACCTTTCTCACTAATACATTCTTTCGCCACATCCTGTCAACTCTATTTATATGTCTGCCTTAACTAGTATTGACAATGGTGTATAATTATTTTCCTTCTTTCCAACACTTACTTTCGTCTTGATTCTCACATGAAGATCGTTTTCCATCCTTCTATTTCAACATTTTCCTCCAGCGTACCATTGCACCACATCCTGTGAACTATTTAATTTAAGTCTCCTTTTGTTTGCCTTCACCGGTTACAACAGACGAGTCGTATTCTTTCTAAGGCTTATATTCTTAAATCTCACCATACGAACGTTCTATCCTTCTATTGATGTATTTCTCTCTAACGCTTTCTTTCATCACCTCCTGTCATCCTTTCCTTCTATCCTTTTCATTTGTTTAGATTCATAAGTAACAGCATTTCTCATAGTTTTTCTTCTTATCTGTTATCTCATGTTTCACTTTTCTTTCCCTCCCTGACATTTTCTCCCTGCTTCCTTTCTTCTTCCTTTTCTTTAATCTTTTTCTTTTGTTCTTTCCCTTCCCTTGAGTACAGAAGTATCCTCCTCTGTCATAGTATTTTCAGCCCCTTTCCTCTTTAATTCTCACAATACGAACGTTCCATCTTTCTATTCAGCTTTTTTCTACTTAATTCTTACTCTAAAACGTTCCTTCCTTCTACTGATGTCTATCTCTCTAAGGCATTCTTTCATAACCTCCCGTCATCCTTTCCTTCTTTCATTTTCTTTTGTTTAGGTTCATAAGCAACAGCCTCTTTCCTCTATAATTTTCACACAAAAACGTTTCCATTTCTCCGTCTCTGCCTACTCCTTTCTCTCTCTCTCTCTCTCACACACACACACACACACACACACACTCTATTCACCACATCCTGCTATTCTTTTATTCTAACCCTTCTGCCTCCTTAGTCAATATCAGTGACGCAATTTTTCCAGCTGAACGTTCCTCTCTATTATCAGAAGAAAACGTTTCCATCTGTCTGTTTCTCCCTTTCTCTCCAGTGTTCTTTCACCACATGCTGTAATATACTTCTTCTACGTCTCCTCTGTACATTCTTAGACGCCATAACACACACACACACACACACACACACACACACACAGAGCGAGGAGTAGGAGCATAAGAACAAAAAATGATGATGAAGAAAAAGGAGAAATAAGAAATGGATGAATAAAATGGAAAAGAGAAACAATTAAAAAAAAGATATGAGAGAAAAGTAACACACACACACACACACACACACACACACACACACACACACACTCCCTGTTTACCTGCCCCTTCCACGCGCCGCGGTGATCCTTAGCAAATTAATTTTTTCTGCTCCAACTTCTGTTTTTTTCCCTCATTCTTTTTCTTCTTTTTCTTCTGTTCGTGGCGGCAAGTGCTTCGCGTTTCTAAGATAGTATCAGCACTGGAATACCCTTTAATAGATTCCCACCCCCTTTTTCTGGTGCCTATATAAGTACCTTTTCTTTATAATATTCCAAAAGTTTCTAGAATATAATGAATTTCTCCGGTGCCGACACGCCTTCCTATTCTTTTATATTAATCAAGGGTCTCAAGGCTACAGTTTCATCTCCACTGTGCTAGACTCTTTTCAACAGATTTTATATATACATATTAATCAAGGTTTCAAGACTATACTTTTATCTACAGTGAAGGGAAGAATGGATGATGATGGAGAGAACAAAATAAGGGAGGAGAGAGAGGAAATAAAGAGAAGGGAGAGAAGGAGAGGAAGTGAAGGGAGGGGAGAGGAAGGGATGGAGTGAGAATAAGGTGAGGAAAGAGGAGACGGAGGAGAAAGGGGAGATGGAGGGAGGGAGGAGGAAAGGCAGACCGTGTGAGGGAAGTTTACCGTGCCTGGAGGCGGGGAGAGGGGAGAGAAGGTGCCTCCAACTCTCTCTCTCACACACACACACACACACACACACACACACACACACACACACACACACACACACACACACACACACACACACACACACACAGGTATTGGGAAATGAAAATATAATACGAAAATATATTGATAATTGAAGATGTAAAGAATATTCATAAAAATAATAATAAGTAACGAAAGGAAAGAGACTTGAGCTGAATTGTTAAAGGGAGAAGAAGAAAACTACAAGCAGAAGCAATAACAGAATGGAAGATAGAGACAGACAGAGAGAGACAGATAGACAGACAGACAAACACATTGACATATCTACAGACAAACAGATACACAGACAGACACACTAGGATACAAAAACGGAAAAAAAAGGAAAAGAAATAACGGTGTGAGAGAGAGAGAGAGAGAGAGAGAGAGAGAGAGAGAGAGAGAGAGAGAGAAAAAAGAAGAGAATTAACATACGGCAATGCAGCAGACGAGAGAGAGAGAGAGAGAGAGAGAGAGAGAGAGAGAGAGAGAGAGAGAGAGAGAGAGAGAGAGAGTATAATGGAGGAAAAAACCTGCCAGACAATGGAGGTAACCTGGGTGGGCGCCGACTCTGGTGATGACTGTGGAGTGTGACGTTCTCCTCCTCCTCCTCCTCCTCCTCTTCCTCTTCCTCCTCCTCCTCTTCTCTCTCCCCTCCCTTTACTAACCATCAAAGTCGCCTCGTATTCTCTTGTTTGCCCCTTGTCTTTCCTCCTCCTCTTCTTCCTCCTCCTCCTCCTCCTCAGCCTTTTTATTCTCCTTCCTTATGTAGCATTGTTCACTTCAATAGTAGACGTAGTAGTAGTAGTAGTGGTAGTAGTAGTAGTGGTAGGAGTAGTAGTAATAGTGGTAGTAATAGTAGTAGTAGTAGTAGTAGTAGTAGTAAAGGCAAAAAAGTAATAATAATAATAATAATAATAAAAATAGTAATAATAATAGTAATAACCTTAACGAGAGAGAGAGAGAGAGAGAGATAACACTCGTCTTTTCCGCCGTAATTATTGATTCATCGATTAAGATTTTTTCCTCCCTCCCTTTTTTTTCCTCCTCTTTTTTTTTCTCCTTCCCTCCGCTTCACATGTAGGGTCCTTAGGCTTATGCTCTCGATGCCTCCTCCTCCTCCTCCTCCTCCTCCTCCTCGTTATGTAACACCACTCTTTCCCTCCACCCTCCTCTCTCTCTCTCTCTCTCTCTCTCTCTCTCTCTCTCTCTCTCTCTCTCTCTCTCTCTCTCTCTCTCTCTCTCTCGTCTTACGTACTTTTACCTCCACTCCTTTATTTCCTCTTTCCTTTCCTTCCTCCTCCATTCCCCTTTTTCCTCCCTTCCCTTCCTTCCTCTTCCTTTCCTCCCTTTTCCCTTCCCTTCCTCTACTTTCCCCGTTTCCCTCTTTCTCCCTTCCTATCTTTTTCTCTTTCTTCTCCTATCTCTCTTTTATCCCCCCTTTCTTCCTCTTTCTCTCCATTCTTTCCTCTACTTTCTCTCCCTCTATTCCCCTCTTCTCCCCCTTTTCTTTATTTTCCCTTCATTTTCCCTTCCCTTATCCCTTCCCCTCATTTATCTCCCATTTTTCTTCCCCCCTTTCTTCCTTCCTCTACCTCCCACCTCCCCATACTTCCTACCCTTCCTCCTCCCCATCCTTCCTCCCCTTCCTCCCCAACCTTCAGGTAAACCGTTGCTCCGAGTGGGGAGTCCCAGGAGCACTGACCGGCGGGGAGGGGAGGAAGGGGAGGAAGGGGAAGGAAGGGGAGGGGAGAGACTTGAGGTAATGGTGGTATGGGATGGTTAGAGAGAGAGAGAGAGAGAGAGAGAGAGAGAGAGAGAGAGAGAGAGAGAGAGAGAGAGAGAGAGAGAGAGAGAGAACCAGACAGCCAGACGGAGAAACTGAGGGCAACACACACACACACACACACACACACACACACACACACACACACACACACATACACACACTGCCAAGGCTAGAGACAGACAGACAGACAGACAGACGAGCCAAAGGAGGAGCAAAAAGACAGACAGTAACAGACGTTGAACAGACAGGAAGAGAAGTTTGAGGGGAGAACAGGAAGAGAAGGAGGAGGAGGAGGAGGAGGAGGAGAAGTAAAAAAAAAAAAAAAACTGGAAAATAGAAAGAGGAAGAGAGTCACAGCAATGGAGAAACGAAAGAAAGAAATGTATCTGGATGGAAGAAGGAAGTGGAAACGAGATAAAAAGGAATAAAGGAAGGGAGGGAAGGAGGGGACGATAAGGGAGAAGGATAGGAAGGAAGGAAGGAAAGATCAAAGAAAGGAAGGAGGAAGGAAGAAGGGAAGAGTAGACGAGGTATATAGGAAGGAGAAAAGGAAGGAGGGAGGGAGTGATAAGGAGGAGAGAGAGAGAGAGAGAGAGAGAGAGAGAGAGAGAGAGAGAGAGAGAGAGAGAGAGAGAGAGAGAGAGAGAGAGAGAGAGAGAGAGAGAGTCAGCCAGCCTTGTCTCCACTCCTCCAAATGTTAATTACTGGATGAGGTCAATTATTTGAGGCGAAGTGACCGACGCCTCGCACGACACGACGCTGGGGGGGGGGGGGGGGAGATGGGAAGAGAGGGGAGAGGGGAGAAGGTGAGAGGTGAGGGGAGAGGAGAGGAGAGGTGAGGGGATAGGAGGAGATGGAAGGGGGGGAGGGAAGGGGAGGGGCGGGGAAGGAATGGGATGAGAAGGAAGGGTAGGGAGAGGAAGGAGTGAGTAAGAAAAGGGAAGGGGAGGGGAGGGGAAGGAATGGGAAGAGAAGGGAAGGGAAGGGAGAGGGAAGGGGAGTGAGTAAGAAAAGGGAAGGGAAGGGGAGGGGAAGGAATGGGATGAGAAGGGAAGGGAAGGGAGAGGGAAGGGGAGTGAGTAAGGAAAGGAAGGGGAAACGGAGACAAGATTGCGGGAGGGAGAGGAATGTGGGGAGGGGAGGTGAGGGGGAGAGAATGAGAAGAGGGAAGGAAGGGGAGGGAAAGGGGGAGGGGTGAGGAAGAGGAAGGAAAGGAATGGGGTTGAGGGTGGAAGAGGAATGTGGGGAGAGGGGAGAAAGTGAGGGGAGAGGATGAGAGGAGGAGGGGAATAGGAAGGGAAGGAGATAGACAGGAGGAAAGAGGAAGACAGGGGAGGGGGGGAAGGGGGCAAGAGAGAGAGGGGAAGGGGAAGGAAAAGGAAGGGAAGGGAAAAAGGAATAAAACATCAATTTCCCTTCCTTTCCAACCACCTCTCTCTCTCTCTCTCTCTCTCTCTCTCTCTCTCTCTCCTCTTTTCTTTATTTTCCTTCCTCTCGTCTCTATCCTTACTTGTCTACCTCCCTCCCTCTCTTATCTCTTTCCTCCCCTCCCTATCCGTTCCTTCTTCCCTCTTTTCTCTCTTCCTCCCTCTCTACCTCTTCTTTGCCTCCCTTTTCCTTCCTTCCTCCTTTCCTTCCTACCCTCTCCTCTCTATCCTTACTTGCCTCCCCTCCTCCCTGTCTTCCTGCTTCTCCTTCTTTCTTCCCTCTCCTCTCTTCCTCCTTCCCTCCCTCTCCGTCTTTCCTCCTCGAGACCTGTTTATCAGCTAACAATTTTCAGCAGGACAAAGGAACAATGGAAAGGAAAACGAAGGAAGGAGTGAGAATGCGGGGAATGGGCGGAGGACGAGGCGAAGGAGAAATGGAGGAGGAGGAGGAGGAGGAAAAAAGGAGGGGAAGAGAAATGGAAGAGGTGAAGAGGAAGGAAAGAAAGAAGAGGGGAGGAGGAGAGAAAGGAGTGGAGAGAAAGGAAGGAAGAGGAAAGGAGGGCGGGAAGGAAAGGGAAGAGAAGATAAGAAGGGGAGAGGGAAGAAAGGGAAAGAGGAGGAAGAGGAGAAGAGGAAGGGAAGAAGAGAAGGGAAAGATGAAAAGGAAAAAGAAGAAAAGGGTTAGAAAAATGAGGAATTGGGGAGGGATGAGAAGAAAAGAAGAGAAGGACAGAGGAAGAAAGGAAAAAAAAAGGCTGGGGAGGAGAGAAGGAAGGGGAAGAGATGGAAGGAAGGAAAGAAGAGAGGGAGGGGCGTGACACAGGTAGTGGAGGAAGAATGAAGGGGAGAAGGGAGGAGTGGGGAGAGAAGAGGAGGGAGAATACGTCATGGCGGAGGAGTTGCGGCGAGGCGGGTGCAGGCGGGGGTGGGACTGAGCAGGGGGGGAGGTAGGGAAGAGGGGGGGGGGGTGTCAGGATCCGGCTGCGGGCGTGAAGCAAGACAGGTGTGTGCGTCCCACCTGCCGCCGCCACCACCACCACCACCACCGCCGCCGCCGCCGTCTGGAGCCCCCCCGCCCCCCCTCCCCCGTGACCCTCCCCCAGGCCAGTCAAGGTCATGGCTGCGACCTCCATCCTCCCGCCGCCGTGACCTCCGCCTGACAGCCCCGCGGGTCACGAACTGGGGGAACACTCCCATGCATCTTGTTCCTTATTGGTGGCGAGGGGGCTGACTGGTGGTGGTGGTGGTGGTGCAGGTGGTGTGGTGTGTGGGGTTGTGGTAGTGGTAGTGGTGGTGAGGGGGTGTTGTGGTAATGGTGGTGAGTGATGGTGGTTACGGTGGTGGTGTGGTGGTGTCGTGACGGTGGTGGTGGTGTTGAGGTGGTGGTGTGGTGTGTGGGGTTGTGGTAGTAGTGGTTGTGATGGTAGTGGTGGTGAGGGGGTGTTGTGGTAATGGTGGTGAGTGATGGTGGTGACGGTGGTGGTGGTGTTGAGGTGGTGGTGTAGTGGTGACGGTGCTGGTGGTGTTGAGGTGGTGGTGTGGTGGTGACGCTGGTGGTGGTGGTGACGGTGGCGGTGTGGTGGTGACGGTGCTGGTGGTGTTGAGGTGGTGGTGTGGTGTTGATGAAGTTGCAAATATTTTCTCATCTTATACATCTACCTCCCTTCCTCCCTCCCAATACAATCTCCTTTTTTACCTCCGCCTCCTCTCTCTTACTTTTCTTCCTCCTCCTCCTCCTCCGCCATCATCCCCATATACCTTTCTCGCAGTCATCTAAATTCTCTCATTCTCATCCATTTATTCACTAACCTTTTTTCCTCCTAACTGACGCCTTCCCTTCTTTTCTTATGTTTTTTTTTATCTTTTTCCTGATTTACATCATGATCTACCTCGCCCTTTCTAATCTATCTTTTCTTCTTCAGTCACTTCAAGTTCAGTTCTTCACTTCAAATAACTGTCTTCACTTTACCTTCAATCTTTCTCTTCCTTCTCTCTCTCTCTCTCTCTCTCTCTCTCTCTCTCATTCGTTCACCTCCCGCCGCCGCATTGCCCTGCACTACCAGACGCCCTCCTCATCCTCCTCCTTCCGACAGGGGAGACGAGTGCCAGCTGCTCCCTCACGCCTGGCTGGTGTGTGTGTGTGTGTGTGTGTGTGTGTGTGTGTGTGTGTGTTTAGGTTTCTGTACAGCTGGTGTTGGTTATCGGTGCTACATTTTAATATATTCAGTTGCACACACACACACACACACACACACACACACACACACACACACACACACACACACACACACACAAACACACTCATGAAAAGACACATACATTCATTCATACATACAAACATACATGCATACAAAAATACATAGCATAAAACATTAAAAACACAAGAAAAACAAGTCAACACACCTTAAAAAAATTGCGTGCAAAGGTGTTGGATGATGAAGGACACACCACCCACCCACCACACGTGCCATCACACACACACACACACACACACACACACACACACACACACACACACTCCCTATTCCATATCCGCCTATCCATTCATTCATCCATCCTGTGTGTGTGTGTGTGTGTGTGTGTGTGTGTGTGTGTGTGTGTGTGTGTGTGTGTTATTTTAGGACAAGATTCCTCCTCCCTTTACGCCCGAGCCTGCGGGGTGACCTTATCTTTCCCTGAGGCTGCCGACTACATTATACCCAGGCCACAGGAAGGGTACGGAATACACACACATACACACATACACACACATTGACATACATAGACTGGCATAGAAAGTGAGGGCATCATCAGGGTGGGGTAAGGGGGAGAGAAGGAAAGGGGGCGATCGTTAGGAGGGGCACTGGGAGAGAGGACGAGAGGGGGAGAGGGGGGAGGAATGTCTCTAAAGTCTTCTATAAACACGCAAATCAAGACTATTATGAGGTGAAAGCGTTAAGGAGATGGGTTGAAATGTATATATTCGATGAAGGGAAAAATATCAGTTGGGATTTTTTTTTTAATTTTCAAGATGGATTTTTATTTTATTTTATCCGAGATCATTTTATTTTCTTTACATCTTTCGAACATGGCATCTGTTTCTAGGGACTTTTTTCTTTGAGCGTTAACATTTTTTTCTGAGGGCTATTTTCTATATGAGGCATTTTCAAGAGGGCAGATTTCTCATGTGGGCATTTTTTTCCGGCAGGCATTTTTTTCTAGGTGACATTTTTTTACGCGAACATTTTTTTTTACAAGCTGTCATTTTCTTCTTGAAGGCTTTTTTTTTTTTTTTTGTAACGGTCATGGAAAGGTTTAAGTGGGATATTCTTAAGTGGACATTTTTTCCCCGGCGGGCATTTTACTAGATGGCCTATTTTTCGCGCGGTCATTTAATTCGAGAGAGCACTTTAGGTCTCGGGGCACGCACGCTATTAACCTGCTGCCCCGACCCTCTCGATGACGGCCTGACGTAACGAGGGCGGCGGTGCTATGTGTGACCTGCGTCATTACTCTGGTTACATGCTCATGCATTACTTGGGCTCCGATTCGCCTTCAGTGATATCAAGCTGAATCTGGCCCCGTTTCTGACTCCCACGCATGTCCCTTCCCTTGGCCATACACTTCGAAGGAAATGAAGAAAAAGAAATGAAGAAGGTCGGTATTGCTAGACGCTTTCGGTCCTCACATCAAGTATTTCCAAAGACCAAAAAGGAGATCAGTCGGGTTCTTCTGAGTGTTATTTTAGGTTCATGGTACAGAAGAAAGGTCAAACTACCACCAGGGTCATAAAACTACCCCTGGAAATGCTCATAACTCCTACGAAAGCCTTGTCAAATTACGTGTCCTTGGCCCCCGAAATGTTTATGAATACGATCCCTAGCACTCCATCCTCCCCACGTACTCACACTCCCGTCCCTCCTGTAGTACTGTGGTTGGAAGAGTATAATAGGTACTTGTATATCAGATACTATATGTTATTAGATCTGGGTCCATTTCTGCCTCCCACGCGTCTCCCCTCCCTTGCCTATACCCCCCCCCCCCCATCACACACACACTCCCTTTCCTGCCACCCCTTCACAAACTCCCCTCCTTTCCTAATACTATAAAGTACTTATGTTAGGTATGTTAGGCAGTGTAAGGTATTAGATTGCAAGATAAGTTCGTCAATATTTGGTTCCTCACTCCAAAATCGCATGAAGTCTATAGTTGTTTATTGTAAAAATTATACACAAAACGGCATCAAATACTGGTCTAACAGCACAGCCCGGTTACTTTAAGGTATTAAATTATCAGTTCATAAATATTTGAAGTTTTCCTTTCTATCATAGTTGCATGTGGAGTATATAGTTCGTCATTGTCAGTTGTAAAAAAAAAAAAAAAACCCACCAACCACTGGAATTAAAGCACGGCAAATATACGATAAGATATGTATAAAAAAAAAAACGCACACTATAACTGGTCAACGAATAATCTCACTGACAAATCACTCACATGCATCCTCAAATAGTTATCCAGATCACATTCCAATACCGGCTTCACACCACAACGATGCTCACTACAAGGTATCAGATTACAAGACAAATCCACAGCAAACTCCCGCACATGTATAAAGCCTTTGGTCGCTCTGGAAGTCACCGGCCGAGTAATGGAGATGAAGGGAGCGACTCTGAGCTCTGTGGACCAAGACGCATCGAGCAGCGAGCGGGACGGCGAGGAGAGGACATGAATTAGCGGTGATAGACGTCCCTGTGGCCGCTTGAAGCCCTTGACGTGGTGGCTCAGCGGCGTGCAGTGAGGGGAAAAGTGTGGCACGTGGCTGGGCGGGACCAAGTAAGGGATATTTTTTTAGTGAGTACTTGTGAATGGGTATTTTTTTTTTATTTATTTATTTATTTTTTTTTTTTTTTTTGCGTCTACACCTATAGCGCCGGTAGGCTTGCTTGAGGGGCCTGGATGGTGTTCGGCCCCAGCCCGTCATGGCGCAGGCAAGTGTTTATAGTGGCGCCATCTTCTCTTCTTGTAGAATGGATATGTAGGAATATGTTAGGTTATATGTATGGTGTGGGAAAAGTACGATTAGGCAGCATTTTACAACATCGCATATTCCTACAGGTACACCCATGACTGTCTGGGCTAGTGACAAAGATAATGATAATAAGATAGAAATATAAGTAAATGCAGCAAAATATTATTTACGTGCAAGGAAAAGGACTGGTATTTTTTTTGTTTATTAGTAACGGAATACATCTTAACGTAAATCATTGGAGTAGGAAAAAAAACTAAACTGGTATCATTCGTGATTTGGAGAATACTGATGACGTGAAGAACAACAACAACAACAACAACCACAAGAACAAGAGCAACAACAACAAAAAACAAGAACAAGAAGAACAAGCACATGACCACGAACAAGAACAAAAACAAATAGCAGAAAAAAATAGAAAAAATAACTAAAAAATCTACATATACAAAAAGTAAAGTTAAATCACCCAAAAGACCGCCATCAAAACACACACACACACACACACACACACACACACACACACACACACACACACACACCTGGCCCGTTCATCCGTCACTTCCATCCACACGCGGAGGCCTCCTCGTTAACAGCCGCTTGTGTGCCCCGATACACACACACACACACTCTCTCTCTCTCTCTCTCTCTCTCTCTCTCTCTCTCTCTCTCTCTCTCTCTCTCTCTCTCTTTCGCAATACCCTTGTCCAGAATGAGTTAAAACCACTTTCCTTCGAGCTAGAAAAATAATCCATGCGCCAGGCGGGAGAGTAAAGGGAAGGAGGAGGGAAGGAAGGAGGAAGGAAGGAAGGGAAGGAAGGGAGGGAGGAGGAGGAGGAGAGGAGAGGAGAGGAGAAAGGAAAGGAGGAGGGGAGGAAGAGAAAGGAGGAAGGAAAGGAAGGGAGGAAGGGAAAGGAAGGGGAGGAAGGGGAAGGGAAGGGGAGGGAAGGCAAAGGAAGGAAGAGAAGGGGAGGGAAGGGACGGAAAGGGAAGGGAAGGGGAAGGGAAGGGAAGGGGAAGAGAAGGAAATGGGAATAAGGGAAGGGAAGGAAGGGGAGGGATATGTAAAGGGCAAGGGATGAAGGAAGAGGAAGTGGAGGAGGAGAATGAAAGTGGAGAGATGTGGAGTATTGAGAGGGACGAGGTAGGGGGTGGATGGGGCTGACGAAGTGTGTGTAATTCACCACGGCCTAATCACGAGTTGGACTCGTAATCCCCAGCAGGTGCTCTTAGTGACTTAGTCGATCTATGGGTGCTGCCAGGACCTCACACACCACACACCCCATCCCCCTTTCTCGAGGGGGAACAGTAACCACTCCTAGTCAACGGAAAGAATCCGGCCTGAGCGGGCTCGAACCGCCGCCATGTCAGACTGTGAACCCTGGCAGAGCAGCGCTGTAACCAGTTGCGCCACGAAGCGGTGTGTGTGTGTGTGTGTGTGTGTGTGTGTGTGTGTGTGTGTGTGTGTGACTGGAGGTGAAACTGGAAGGGGAACTAATACAAAAAAAGAAAAGTGTCAGTAGATGTGAGGAAGTGAGAGATACAAGGAAGAGGCAGGAGGAGGAGGAGGAGGAGGAGGAGGAGGAGGAGGAGGAGAAGAGAAGGATCTAAAGAAGTGGAAACAGGAAAGAAGTGTATTGGGCTGACGCGAATGGGTGTGGCGAACAGGGAGAGAGGGAGAGGGAGAGACTGAGAGGGAGAGGGACATTTGCAAGCTTGTTTCTGCCCCCCCCCCTCCCCTCGCCCCCCCTCAAGCAGTCCCCGTAACCCTTTGGGGAGAAAAAATCCTATTGATCAGACCGGGGCTCCCCATCGCTAATAGAGCTGTCTGTGTGGTTGGCTGTCTGCCTGTCTGCTGCCTGTCTGGGTTGGCTGTCTGGCTACATAACGGTGGTGTGTGAACTCTTGGGCTGGTGTGGCTGTCTGTCCGCCTGTCTGTCTGTCTGTATGCAAGTCTTATTCATTCCTGTCTCCGTTAGTCAGTTGGTAATTTCTTTGAGGTGTATAGTGTCCCGGTCTGTCTATTTGTCTGTCTGTCTGTCTGTCTGTATGCAAGTCTTATTCATTCCTGTCTCCGTTAGTCAGTTGGTCATTTCTTTGAGGTGTATAGTGTCCCGGTCTGTCTAATTGCCTGCCTGTCAGTCTGTCTTTGTTTTATTCCTCCCTGCTGCCGTTTAACTGATGGCCATGCGTCTGAAGTGTCTGTCTGTCTGTCAGTCTGTCCTGTCTATTTTCTGCTTGTATATCTGTCTTTTATATTTCGGTCCATCGTACTCTCCCCTCCCTTCGTTAATCAGTTGGTCATATCTGTAATGCAGTAGCCGCCTGTCTATCTGTCTGTGTGTGTGTGTGTGTGTGTGTGTGTGTGTGTGTGTGTGTGTGTCTGGCGGCTCCGTGTGTATCGCCAGGAAATCAGTGTTTGTATTGCAGCGCGGGGCGACTTGCATCCAGGCCGGGTTCAAAGGGTCGCCAATGCCTTGTGTATGCATAAACAGCGCTATTCTTGCTACAAGGCTGCGGAGCGAAGGCCCGCGAGCCTCTAAATATAAACCTCCCGAGTCATGAAGGCAGAAGAAAGAGAGACCTGTGAAGGGCTACTTAGGTTCAGAGCCGGAGTGTCTGCACGTGAGCCTGGTGGTGGTGGTGGTGGTGGTAGTGGTGGTTTTAAATCTTCCCTTACTGCTCCTTACTCTCCGCTAGGCCTTAATGTACGCCTGCTTCCTTGCCTGCTTGCTTCTCTACCTGTTTCCTTGATGCTTACTCCCCTGCTATTATGTTTTCTGCTATGCTTTCCTACTTGCTTGCTTGTTATCATGAGTATTAGGTGATTGCCTGCTTGCGTGACTGCCTGTTTTCTTCCTCCTTCTCTTGACTCCATGGCTTGCTGCTTCCTTCCTTGCCTGCTCGTTATCCTGGTCACTTGCTTGATTGCCACTTTGATTCTTTACTCTCTCGCTGTTACGGTTTTCTAGTTGCTTGCTTGTTTAATTGTCTGTCTGCCTGCTTGCTTGTTATCTTGCCTACTTGTTCGATTGCCTGCTTGCCTCCTTACTTTCTCGCTGCTTGCTTGCTCTGCCTGCTTGTTATCTTGCCTACTTGGTCGCCTGCCAGTTCGCTTCCTAACTTTCTCCCGTCCTGTCTGCGTGCCTGCGTCCTTGCCTGCCTGCCTGTCGCGTGGGGCCAGCCGTGGGGGCCGCTCAATGTTGCAACACACACACACACACACACACACACACACACACGTCGAAGCAGCGATAGCGAGGATGTGAGGCGCGTGGGGCGTGATGAGCATCTGTCTGCACTCGTGTGTGTGTGTGTGTGTGTGTGTGTGTGTGTGTGTGTGTGTGTGTGTGTGTGTGCAATAATAATAATAATAATAATAATAATAATAATAATAATAATATACGGTTTATTCAAGTAAGGCAGCCGTCAGGCTGAAAATTTACATTTCAGAAGTACACTTCCTGTGTGTGTGTGTGAGTGTGTGTGTGTCCGCCATGACCGCCGCCAGAGGACGAGTAGCCTGCTTGGTGCCTCTTGTGCTTGGGCAAAAAGCGTCTGTTGTGATGGGAGGGGTGGGCAGGGTGGGGGGCAGGAGAGGGGCGCAGCAGGGGAGCAGCTGTGGGCGGGGCGAGGGTCCGTGTAGGGGAGACAAGCATAGCCAGACACCCCTGCACGCCCCTGCCGCCCCTCGCACCGCTGGCCGCCCGAACACACTCCCGGACCTGCCGCCGCCGGCCCGGACGCGGCTGGGAAGTTCCCGTGAGGACACCCAGGCGGGCCCGTGGGTAGGACGAGCTGTCCCCGCCAGCAGGAGGAGGGCGGCGCGGCGCGGGGCAGAATGGGTGATGACTTGAGAGGACACAGCAAAACCAAGGAGAAAAACGAGGAGACTTCCAAGTATAACAACTTCTGGCGATCCGGATAATGGTCCTGAACACTTTCTAGAAACGGCGGATAATTACTCGCCGAGAGTTGCGGAAGTTCAGCCTTTGCAACTGGACTTCCACCTCTTCTTGCGGGATATTTGCTTTATTTCTGTACTCTTTGGCGGCAGTGTACGAGTAGACTCTTCCCATGTGTGTGTGTGTGTGTGTGTGTGTGTGTGTGTGTGTGTGTGTGTGTGTGTGTGTTATTATCCGCAGAACATAAAAGTGGACTGTCCCAACAAATCCCACTTTTTTTTTCTATTACAATTGTTTTAATCTCGGTATTACTTTGCGGCAATGTATAATTCAATGTATTGCCTTGTTCTGTGTGTGTTCAGTTCATGTACACCAGCGCCACACAAAACTGGACGGTTGTAGCGAAACCATTTTCTTCTTACAGCTTGTCTAATTCCCGTATTATTTGGCGTTAACGTATTGCTAAGTAAATCATCCCTTGTCCGGTGTGTGTTTAGTTCATGTATAACAGCACAATACAAAACTGAACTGCCTGCTTGCAACGAACTATTTCTTTCTGTATTAGTTTTGTCTTGTTTCCGTATTATTTGGCGTCAATATATTGCTAAGTACATCGTCCCTTGTCCGGTGTGTGTTTAGTTCATGTATAACAGCACAATACAAAACTGGACTGCCTGCTTGCAATGAACTATTTCTTTCTGTATTAGTTTTGTCTTGTTTCTGTATTATTTGGCGTCAATATATTGCTAAGTACATCGTCCCTTGTCCGGTGTGTGTTTAGTTCATGTATAACAGCACAATACAAAGCTGGACTGCCTGCTTGCAACGAACCCTATTTTCTTTTTGTCTTACTTCCGTGTCATTTGGCGGCAGTGTATAGTTAAGGATGCTGTCTCTTGTCCGGCGTGTGTTCCGTTCATGTACGTCAGCAGCATACTAAGCAGGGCCGCCGCGTCGCCGCCGGCCAGACACGGCTAGACAAAAACAGCGGACAGGTAACAAGCAAACAGGACCATTGAGGCGGGGCGATCTGCGGGGCGGCGTTGAGACGGGGCTCAGGTAGGCGGGAAACACCTGTGGATGGCCCGCTAATGGCCTGGACGGAGGTGTGCCCGGCAGACTGATTACCCCCCCCCCTCCCCAGCCCCCATACCTGGCGCCTCAGTATACTGTTATTCTTTCCTTTTACTAGAATTCTGTTCATCATTTTTATCTTCATCAATACTGTTATTATGTAAAGTCGTAATAGTTTTGGGTGTTATTCCCCAGTGTGTGTGTGTGTGTGTGTGTGTGTGTGTGTGTGTGTGTGTGTGTGTGTGTGTTGCAGCCTGGCGTGGGCGGTGTGTTGCAAGGAGCCGCGGGGACTCTGCAGGAGGAGCAGGACACGCTGCAGGATGCGGTGACGCGGCACAACAGGAAGCAGGCCGTGAGGCGAGGGGGCAGGGCGCGGGTGGTGGGGTAGGCCAGGGAGCGGCGGCGGGCCCTCTTCCTCTCTACCTATCTCTCCCTTTCTATCCACCAATAAAAACATACCTACCTGTCTCCCTCCATCGCTCCATACCTATCTATCTCCCTCAATCGCTCCCTTACTACTTCAGCATACTCCCTCCCTACCTCCCTCGCTTTTTACCTCCCTCCCTGACTATTTACCTACCTACGCCCCTCGCTCCATACCTATATACCTCCCTCAATCGCTCCCTTTCTACTTAATAATACTCCCTCCCTACCTCCTTCACTTTTTATCTCCCTCTCTACCTATTTACCTACCTCCGTCCCTCCCTCCATACCTTTCTACTTACTGCTTCTACCTACCTCTCTCCCCATCGTTCGCTCCCTACTTACACAACCTTCCTCCCCATGCGTTTCCATATACTTCCCTACCTACAACTCTCTTCTCCCTCCTTTCCTTCCTTCCAATCAAGCTACCTCCCTTTCCCTCCCTCTCTCCTTAGCAACTTATTCCCTACCTTCCTTCTCATCTACTTACCCTCCTTCTCTACCTCCCTACTTATCCACCTGCTTATCTTACCTTACCTTACACACACACACACACACACACACACACACACACACACACACACACACACACACACACACACACACACACACACACACACATCCTCATTTTTTGCACGCATATTTCTTGTAATCGACTTTTGTTACTCTTGCAATAAAACTTCACTTCGGGTTTTCCACTCTTTGAGCAATATCCGTTTTCTCTTATATTTTTCTTCTTTCTTTTTTTCTTACATGCAAATGAGTTTAATATTTTTTTCCTGATCTGACTGACTGATTGATTGTGTGGGGGGGGGAAGGAAGGGGGAAGGGGGAGGGGGAGGACATGTGTGTGTGTGTGTGTGTGTGTGTGTGTGTGTGTGTGTGTGTGTGTGTGTGTGTGTGTGTGTGTGTGTGTGTGTGTGTGTGTGTTTATTACTTCTAACATGCACGTCGTTTGATTTATTTGTTTTTTTAATGATATTTATGCAATCTGACTTTTATATATGTATTAACATACACGAATGTACTACTTCCTGCATCTGTGCATCTGTGAGTGTGTGTGTGTGTGTGTGTGTGTGTGTGTGTGTGTGTGTGTGTGTGTGTGTGTGTGTGTGTTACGTTCTACCTTGACACTTTTGTCGTTTCTCTCTCTCTCTCTCTCTCTCTCTCTCTCTCTCTCTCTCTCTCTCTCTCTCTCTCTCTCTCTCAGTATCTATATTCTTCCCACGTCTGAATTTCTGAATTTAACGAGAATATATAGTCATTTGTTTTTGTGTGTGTAATTTTAGCAGGCCATTTTTTTCCTGTTCACACACACACACACACACACACACACACACACACACACACACACACACACACACACTTTTAGGCTCATTTCTATTTTTGGAAACGAATAACAACAAGAAAGGAGCGAGAGAGAGAGAGAGAGAGAGAGAGAGAGAGAGAGAGAGAGAGAGAGAGAGAGAGAGAGAGAGAGAGAGAGAAAGAAAGAAAAAGACAAGACAAGAAGAGGAAGAAGTGAAGGATAATAACGTGGAGGAGAGGGAAAAAAAGAGGAGGAGGAGGAGGAGGAGGAGGAGGAGGAGGAGGAGGGCAACGAAGGAAAGGACCAGGAAGAGATGGGAGTTAATAAAAAAAAAAAGGAGGTGGGAGGCGATGGTGGTTATGATTAGGAGGGGAGGAATGGATAATGTAGAGGAGGAGGAGGAGGAGGAGGAGGAGGAGGAGGAGGAGGAGGAGGAGGTGGAGGAGGACAAAGAGGCGGAGGAGGAGGTTTAGGATTAGTAGGAGTTGAAATCTATATAAAAAATGGGAAGTGAAGGAGGAGGAGAAGGAAGAAGAGGAGGAGGAGGGCTAGGAAGATAAAGAGGAGGAAGAGGAAGTTCAAGATCAGAAGAGGGAGCATAATATCACGTAAAAGAGGAAAGCGAAGAGGAAGAGGAGGAAGAGGAGGAGGAGGAAACGGGAGAAGAAGCATTAGAGGAGATGAAAAAAAACAAGAGGAGGTAGAAAAGAGGAGGAAGAGGACATTAAAGATCAGGTGTAAGAGGAAAACGAAGAGGAAGAGGAGGAGAAAGAGGAAGAAGAAGAGGAAGCACTACGGGTAAGATAAGAACGAAGAAGATGAAGAGTATAAGAAAGAGGAAGCTGAGGATTTGAAGTGGTAGTATAAAAATTAAGAGGAAGAGGAAGAGGAAGAGGGAGAACATAGATGAAATGATAATGAAGATGAAAAAAAAAGGGGAAGAAGAAGATGACGGTTTGAAGGAGTAGTAAATAGTGTCGGATGTAATGAAGAGGAAGAGGAAGAGGAAGAGGAGGAAGGGGAAGATTAAGATGATGCTGATGAAGAAGAGAAAGAAGAGAAGTTAAAGAGTTGAAGGAAGAGTACATAATGAGTGTAGAAGGTAGAGGAGGAGGAGGAGGAGGAAGAGGAGGAAAGAGAGGACTAAGAAGAGGAAGAGAAAATAGATTTGAAAGATGAATACATAAGGACTGCAGGAGAGAGAGGAGAGGGAAAGGAGGAGGAGGAAGAGGAGGAGGAGGAGGAGGAGGAAGGATGGTGGTCAGTCCGCGGGGAGGCTGGAGTACTTATTGATTTTGTAATAAAACTTTAGCATTGTACTCCGCGGGGCCATCACGGTCCGCTCAGATGCTGCCTGGGTCCGAAGGTGGGGGAGCGGGGGGGGGGGACGATGGGGAGGGGGGCGAGTTGAACCGGCAGCCCCCTTTCGCCTACCGTTCCCTTCCCGTCATTTGCTTTTCGTTCCGTTCCCTTCCCTTGCCTTCCTTTCCCTTCTCTGCCATTCATTTCCTTTCCGTTCCGTTCCCTTCCCTTCCTTTCCCTTCTCTTCCCTTCGGTTCCGTTCCCTTCCCTTTCCTTCATTCACTTTCCGTTCCCTTCCCTTCCCTTCCCTTCATTTGCTTTCCGTTCCCTTCACTTGCTTTCCGTTCCCTTCCCTTCCCTTCTCTTCCCTTCACTTGCTTCCCGTTCCCTTCCCTTCCCTTCCCTTGCCCTTTCACCCGCCTAGTCAACTGTGGATGTGAACGCCCCGGAATGTTTGAGAATATACGCCTAACGCCTGCTTTTTAAAATATCATCAATCATCAACAATAATGTGGCTGAATCTATCTTTTTAACCTGTTTTCAGTTCATGGTTAGCAAGTTTTAATGATTATTTTATATCACTATTTACGACTGGGTGTGTAATATGCCGACTTTGTGAAAATCCAATAAAAAAGCCAAACGAGACACATAACTGTTCATAAATACTAATACAACGTTAAGATTAATCCGGCGTCAGTGTTGGCCGTATAGAGGTTGAGTGGTCTGAGTATCTGTGCAACTCTATGTAATTCTGCAACTCGCTCCCCTCTCTCCTCCATTCCCATCGCCGCCCAGCTGTTCGCCCGCTGCCCTGCTTGATCCACTCCTGTCTGTCGTGCTGGCTGGCTGGCTGGACCTACTCTAGCGTCTGCCTGCCTGCCTTCAGTGAATCAACCTTCCATACCCTTCATTCTTTTCCTTTTCGTTCTCGTCCTCTCCCTCCTTTTCCTTCCCCTACTGTTCCTCCTTCACTGACTCATTCTGTTTCTTCTTTTTCTGTTCTTCCTCTTCCTCCTTTTTGCCCTCCTCGTTTTCCTCCCTCTCTGTCTTCTCTTTCTTCTTTTCTGTTTCATCTTCCTCCTCCTTTTCTGTCTCATACAATTCTTCCTTTTGCCTCCTTCTTTTCCTCATTTTCTGCCTCCTCCTCCTCTTCCTTCTTTTCTTTCTTTTCTTGTTTTCCTTTTGATCTTCCTCTTCTTCTTCCTCCTCCTCCTCTTTATCTTACCCCTGTTCCTGTTTTCCTCCTCCTCCTCTTCCTCCTCCTCCTCTTCATCTTCCTTCTTCGTATTGTCTTCCTTACGTGTCCTCTATAACTACACGTATACAGCATCTCTCTCTCTCTCTCTCTCTCTCTCTCTCTCTCTCTCTCTCTCTCTCTCTCTCTCTCCCCTTACGGTTAGACTTGTACACAGACAGCTTTTGTCTCGTCCAGGACTTGTGTGTGTGTGTGTGTGTGTGTGTGTGTGTGTGTGTGTGTGTGTGTGTGTATCGCCACTACCACAAACTCTCCCTTCCTCAACCATCCCATCATCACCACTACCACCACAACCACCACGTATCCATCACCTACCACACTAACCCTCACCACCATATCGTCATCACCCATCACCACCACCACCACCACCACCATCACCATCACCACTACCACCACCACTAACCACCACCACCACCACCCAGCTTGGCCTCCTGTGCCTGGTGGTGTTGCGCCGCGGTGGCAACACTGCAGCATCATTCACCTGAGTGGCCGCAGTGGGAAGGCCGTGCCACCTCCTGCACGCACACGCAACACACACACACACA
Source organism: Eriocheir sinensis (assembly GCF_024679095.1). Lineage (NCBI taxonomy): Eukaryota > Metazoa > Arthropoda > Malacostraca > Decapoda > Varunidae > Eriocheir > Eriocheir sinensis. The sequence continues at coordinate 18,097,482 of NC_066534.1, forward strand.
CACACACACACACATACACACATACACACACACATAATGTAATAGAATAAGAAGAAAATAATGATGAAGAAAAAGAAGAAGAAAGAAAGAGGAAATTCGTTGTTTTTATTTTTTATATAATTCGATACAAAAAGAAAATCAAACAAGAAAAAAACAATGAATGAAAATAATGGATGGGAAATATGAAAAAAGTCACATACACACACACACACACACACACACATACACACACTAGAGTCACCACCACCGCTATCAGAGAGTAGGAGGGAGGGCGAGAGAGGGAGGAGCAGGAAGGGAAGGAGGAAGAGGGCCAAGGGAGACACACGTAATCAATAGGACCTCACCATGCACGCTGTCTGTCTGTCATTTTGCATGTTCTCTCTCTCTCTCTCTCTCTCTCTCTCTCTCTCTCTCTCTCTCTCTCTCTCTCTCTCTCTCTCTCTCTCTCTCTCTCTCTCTCTCTCTCTCTCGTCAATCTCTTTCCGTCAGAGAGAGAGAGAGAGAGAGAGAGAGAGAGAGAGAGAGAGAGAGAGAGAGAGAGAGCCGTGGGTGGGTGGGTGTGGGTGTCCGTGAGGCAAGATCGATCAGCTGTTATAAATTTTACTGCTCGGATGTTCCCTGTTCTCCTTCCTTCCTCCCTTTCCTCCGTTCCCTCTTCTCTCTCTTTCTTCCTTCCTTCCACTCTTCTCCTTCTGTTCCTCCTTTCTACCTTCCTTCCTCCCTTCTTTTTCACCCTTTCACTTTCTTTCACTCCCTATCTCTATCCCTTTCTCCCTGTACTCCTTCCTTTCTCTCAATCCTCTCCTCCTTCTCTCTATCCTTCCCATACCATTCCCGTGTTTTTCTTTTCCTTCCTCTCTCTTTTCCCTCCCTCTCCCCTTACAAATGAATGATCTTTTATATTTATTTTCCTTTTTTCCCCCTTTTCTTTTCCTTCTCCTCCTCCGCTTCCTCTTCCGCCTTACAGTTCTTTCAATTCCTTTCACTCCTCCTCCTCCTCCTCCTCCTCCTCCATTCTGTTATACTCGTCACTGCTTGAAAATTTCTCTATCTTCTTACTCTTATGGCTAAAGGGGGGTTGGGATAGAGTGGAGGAGTAGAGGTGGAAGAAATGGTGAAATGGCAATGGGGAGGGTGTTATGGAAGGGAATGAATGGGTGAGAATAATGAGAAAGGGGAAGGAAGGGGAAGGGAGAGGACGAGGAGAATGGGGAGAGGAGGAGAGGGATGGTAAGGAGGAGGAGGAGGAGGAGGAGGAAGATGTGGTTAGGTGGAAGGGGAAAAAAGGAGGAGGGGAAGGAGATAGGCGAGTGGGAGGGAGGTTAGGGGAAGAAAAGGAGGAGGGAAATGGGGAAGAGGAGACAAGGGGAGGGAGAGAGAGAGAGAAGAGACAGGAAGAGGGGAGAGAGGGGGAAGGGGGGGTGGCTGTACCTTCAATAATGCCCCCCTTGCCCACCCCCCTTGTCTTTCCAGGAACCAGGGTCACTTGCATCCCTGCCTCGCCCCCCCCCCTGCCCCCCCCCCCTCTCCCCCTCCCTCCCTCTGTGTCCCAATCGTTGTCTGCCACAGTCTTGTTCCTGCCACTCTTCTCTCTTCTTATTTTCTTCTATTTCCATTTTCATTTCTTTTCCTTTCCTTTCCTTTCCTTCCCTTCCCATTCCTTTCGTTTCCTTTTCTTTCCTTTTCTCTTCTTTCATTTTTCTTTTCTTTTTCTTTTTTTTCCTTCCCTTTCTTTCCTTCCCTTCTCTTCTCTTCTCTTCTCAACCTCAATCTATCATTTTCTTTTCCTTTTCCTATTCCTCCCCTTTCCTTTCCTTTCTCTTCTCTTTTCCTCCCCTTTCTTCTCTTCTCTTTTTTCCCCTTTCTTCTCTTCGCTTCTCTCTCTCCCTCAGTCAATCTATCTATCACGTGTGTTATAATCTATCTATCTATCTAAAAATATATCCACCTATCTGAATTCATCCATTTATACATTTATCAGTCAGTCTCTTTATCTCTCTATCTGTATATCAAAAAACCCATCTCCGTGTGTCTATGGATGAATATATGTATGTTAGAGCACGTGAATATGCATGTATGTATGTATGTAAATGTGTATCTATCTATATCTGCGTGTAGATACGTGTGTTTGAATCTATGTATGTATGTATGCATGTAAATGTGTGTCTATCTATATCTTTCCATCTACGTGTCCGGCGCTGTCTCTATGGCAGTATGGGTTGGAAAAGACAGAATGAATATGCAAATCTCCTGGAGTGAGGGAGTGAGCGTGAGGCGGGCGTGAGGGCGGGCGAGGGACACTGATGATCCTCGCTCCGACCACCCAGCCATGTCCACCCTCGCTCTTCCTCCTACTCTCCCTCCCTGCCTCCCTCCCTCTCTCTCTCTCTCTCACCTGCCCTCGTGACCACCACCACCACCATAGCTACAGTCATCACCACCACCTATGACACCGTTGAATCGATGTCATCACCACTACTACTACTACATCACCACTGCCACCATCACCACTACAAAAACCTCTACAATCTCCACCACTAGCACCACTGAACCGACGTCATCACCACCACCACCATCACCACTAAACCCCTGCACCCACAACGAAAACCACCACTGCGTAGATTCCTAACACCACCAACACCACTAACATCACCACCACCACAACCACTGATACTGCTACACCACCACTATCACCACAAACACCATTACAATGACTGTCACAACGCCCATCACTATTACCATCACCATTACCACCACAATCATAACCTTTACCGTCATCATCTATTTTTTTTGGTAGGTGAAGAACAAAAAAATGGACTTGGTCAGGTTATATCACGCGTGGAACTGATAAACAGACAGACAACCATAGAACCAGAGAAGCAACCCAAATATTGTAGAACTCAGGGCAGACACAGAACCAGGTAGAGAGAGGAAGCGTGAGTATTTGCCGGAGTATGCATCAGACAGAGAGAGAGAGAGAGGGAGAGAGAGGGAGACAGGACACGTTGGGAAAGGGCTTTATCGGAGAGGGACTAGTAGGGACTGATGATGATTATAATGATGAAGTGATATGCTACAGAGAGAGTGATGTTGATGATGATGGTTAAAAGAAAAATCTACGGAAAACTTTAGCAGAATAACAATACACACACACACACACACACACACAAAGTTAGTTCGCTCCTCCTCCACCTCCAATGACTAAGCTAACTTGGTATTGAGGTCGCAGCGGTGGTGGTGGTGATAGAGGTGGAGGTGGTGGAGGAGGAGGTGAGGCGCCCACCCACCCACCACCCACTTGTTTTATTCCCTGGCAGACAGTGTGTTGAGGAAGAAAGCTTTGGCTGCCCACCACCACTACCACCACCACCACCTCCACCACCACCACCACTAAGCAACGATGGGGCAAGAATATATAAACACCCACACACATTACCTTTTCGTGAGCCATTCCGTTTTCATATACATTTTTATAGTCGACTGTTAGCAAGTTGGGCTGTTTGATGGTAGCTCGCGGCGTCTCTTAGCGATATAACCTCGACTTAAAATTCTCTTATATTCTCTCTCTCTCTCTCTCTCTCTCTCTCTCTCTCTCTCTCTCTCTCTCTCTCTCTCTCTCTCTCTCTCTCTCTCTCTCTCTCTCTCTCTCTCTCTCTCTCTCTCTCTCTCTCTCTCTCTCTCAATTCGTCAGTAAAGAGGCAGGAAAATGTGTGTGTGTGTGTGTGTGTGTGTGTGTGTGTGTGTGTGTGTGTGTGGAGAGAGAGAGAGAGAGAGAGAGAGAGAGAGAGAGAGAGAGAGAGAGAGAGAGAGAGAGAGAGAGAGAGAGAGAGAGAGAGAGAGACTGACTGTTGTGTAACGTGATTTTCTCCTGAAAGTGTGTTGGGGAGGGAGGGAGAGAAGGAGAAGGAGGGGTGGAGGGGGGGGGTCATAAGGTGTTGCGAAGTGTTAGTGTGTGTGTGTGTGTGTGTGTGTGTGTGTGTGTGTGTGTGTGTGTGTGTTCTAAACTGTGACTATGCAGGGGTCGACATCAACCTCAACCTCAACCTCAACCTCCTCCTCCTCCTCCTCCTCCTCCTCCTCGTACTGAATTAATAGGGTTTGGCTGGGGGAATAAATAAGTGGATGATAGGAGCAAAGGTGAAGTGAACTGTGTCTCCGAGAGAGAGAGAGAGAGAGAGAGAGAGAGAGAGAGAGAGAGAGAGAGAGAGAGAGAGAGAGAGAGAGAGAGAGATTAACATAGCACTCTTTGCCATCTCATCGTTACCTTTCCGAGACCTGGCCGGCGTGGCGCAGGTCAGCTGATGCAGGAGCCGTCTGTCTGCGCGGTAAGCACGTTAGTCATCAGGCAGTCAGTCATTTGGCCAGGCAGTTTTAGTAGCGGGCTTTTTTATTATTATTATTGTTTCCTAGTAGCGGGATTTTTTTTATTATTGTTTCCTTTTTTTGTGCCCTTGAGCTGTCTCCTTTGTTGTAAAAAAAAAAGTTAGTCAGTCAATTTTCTATTTAGTTAATCGGTTACTCAGTCTGTAAGTTATTACCTCACCAAGCAGTCAGTCTTATAATTAGCCATTTTGTTAGTTAATCAGTCAGAGTCAAGTTATTTATTTAGTCAGGCAGTTAATCAGCCATTTGGTCACATAGTTAATCAGTTAGTCAGCCATTACCTCACTATGAAGTCTGTTAGCCAATCAGTTAGTCAATTAGTTAATTATTTACTTGTATATCAGTCTAAGTCAGCTAACCATCCAGACATCTAGAAACAAAGTCAGTCAATCAGTCAGCCACTAAGTCAGCCAATCAGTTAGCCATTAAGTTAGTCAATCGGTCAGCCAGCCAGTTAAGGTCAGGTCGCTGAGTGACTGACTGAGTGAGCGACTGACTGGGCGAGGCGTCGTTGGTGCGTGGGTAGGAAGGAGGTGAAGGAAGGAGAAGGGTAGAGCTCGGGTCGCATTATAAGACATTTCGCCGCCCTAGAACTCATAATTGACAAGGCTTTCGTAGGAGTTGTGGGCATTTCCAGTAGTAGTTTTATGACCCTGGTGGTAGTTCGACCCTTCTTCTGACCCTGAGCCTAAAGAAACACTCATTAAAACCCGACTGACCCCCTCTTTGACCTTTAGAATTAGCTGATGTGAGAAGCGAAAGTATCTTGTAATACCAGCCCAGCAGATGTCACGGTAACGAATAAATCACTGCTGTGCTAACAGTGATGACATACCAGGGCGACACACACAGCGCCCCTCAACAACATTCCTCCTTAGAAGAGTTCAGCAATTTCAGCCATTACAAGTTCATCATAGTCGTCGTCTTCCTCCTGCCACGCTTTGATCTGCGAGGCGGCGGCGGAGGCGGCGGCGTTCTAACCAAAGAAGAATAAGTTACAGGAAAACACCCCCTTTCCTCCCTCACTCCCCCTAAAAAAAAAGGTGGTGGCAATCTTCACTCAATTAACATTCCCGGGCGGCTATGCAATAAATACTTTGTAACTGTTCCCGCCACATCCCGGGGTGAAGGGGTGGGGAGGAGGGGTGATGGGGAGGCAGGAAGGCATGCATAGCGGTGGTGGGGAGGTTATGTGGGCGACGATGGTGGGAGGTAGAACGTGAGGTGGAGGGGTGGCATGCAGTGGAGTGGGTGGATGGGAGACTAGGGTTGGTATTCTCAGACGCTTCCACCTCTCACACATCAACAATTCCCGAAGGCCATAAGGGAAAAGGTTCTAATGAGTTAATTTTTTAGGTTCACGGTACAGAAGAAGGGTCAAACAGCCACCAGGGGGACTAAACTACCCCTGGAAATGCTCACAACTCCTACGAAAGCCTTGTCGAATGTGTGTGTTTGCGCGCCGAATCGTTTATTAATAAGGCGCTATATAGGCGTTGTGGAATGTTGGTTGGGGTGGAGAACGGACGGGCGGGTGGATAGCAGGAATAACGGGATGACATGAAGGGTGGATGGGCGGCAGCGAGGCCCTTGGCGGCGGCGGTGGTGGCGGTGGCGGTGAAGAACTGCAGTGAAAGGATGAAGGGATGAAGGGCGGTAGGGTGGAAAGGAGGGGATATGAGAGGGCAAGGTGACGGAGTGACAGGGTGGAATGCAGTGTGGAGGAACGACGTGACTGAGTGGAGAGGTGAAGAAGGAACCAGGTGGAAAAGCGGAAGGGTGGAAGGGTGGAAGGACTAACCGTTGTGAAGGCGAGGGACAGGAGAGCAAGGTAACGGAGTGATCGGATGGAATGCAATGTGGAGGAGTGAAGTGACGGAGTGGAGAGGTGGAGTGACCAGGTGGAAGAGTGGAAGGATGGAAGGACATGCCGTTGTAAAGTGTAAGGCAAGGGACAGGAGAGCAAGGTGATGGAATTATGGGGTGGAATGTAGTGTGGAGGAGTGAAGTGGCGGAGTGGAGAGGTGAAGAAGAGACCAGGTGGAAGAGTGTAAGAGTGGAAGGATGTGGTGAAGCGTAAGGCAAGGTGATGGAATGCTAAGGTGGAATGCCGTGTGGACGAGTGAAGTGGTGAAGTGGAGCAGTGAAGAAGCGACCAGGTGGAGGGGTAGAAAGTGGAGTGTAAGGTAAGCTAATGGAAGGCTTGAAGGGGGAGTGTAAGGTAAGCTAAGGGAAGGGTTGAAGGGGGAGTGTAAGGTAAGCTAAGGGAAGGGTTGAAGGGGGAGTGTAAGGTAAGCTAAGGGAAGGGTTGAAGGGGGAGTGTAAGGTAAGCTAAGGGAAGGGTTGAAGGCGGAGTGTAAGGTAAGCTAAGGGAAGGGTTGAAGGGGGAGTGTAAGGTAAGCTAAGGGAAGGGCTGAAGGTGTAGTGTAAGGTAAGCTAAGGAAAGGGTTGAAGAGGGAGTGTAAGGTAAGCTAAGGGAAGGGTTGAAGGAGTATAAGGTAAGCTAAGGGAAGGGTTGAAGGAGTATAAGGTAAGCTAAGGGAAGAGGGAAAGCCGCGTGATTCATGGCCCTCAGACATTGGCTCCGAGGAAATTATAAGAAAATTAGATTCATTTCGTCCTTGAGTGAGAGAGGGAGTGGGGAAAGGAAAGGGAGGTGGGAGGGGGAAGGAAAGGGAAGTGGGGTGGGGAGGAGGGTACGGGGGCCACATGGCGGGCAGCTGGGGATGACACAGAGCAATCCCCGCCAGTCCCCGCCCCGCACGACCGTCGCACAAATTACCGACCCTCCTGATGACGTCCTCGGCGCTGAAATCTGCCCGTGACAAAGGGAGCACAATGACGCGAGGGAGAAGAGTTGCATAAAGAAAACGATGACGTGCCCTAACCTGACTTAACACTAATGATACCTAACACTAGAACTGCAAAACCCAGCCTGACCTAAGCAAATCCAGGGCATTGCAAACTGTGTGTGTGTGTGTGTGTGTGTGTGTGTGTGTGTGTGTGTGTGTGTGTGTGTGTGTGTGTGTGTGTGTCTGTCTGTCTGTCTGCCTGTCAATGGTGTTTTGGCATAGAAGGAAACCAAGTAAACACAAAAAACTCCCGTCTACCTTCTAAATGTCTGTCTGTTTCCCTGTCTGTCTGTGTCTACCTGCCCGTCGGCTAATGAATAAAGTCTAGACAGCGGGGAACGTGAACCTGCAAGAGTGAAGGTAATAATGAATGAACGGCGCGCCCAGACAACCATCGTAAAGCGGCGTGCAGCGGGAGGCTTCATGTGAACTTACAACATTCCTCCGGCGGTAATTGGCGATAAAACTCGGCCGTGGGAGAAAAAACATGACCGAGATTAACGAATGATTGAAAGTTTTGCAGCTCTTAAAGTGTGTAAATTACGTGTGTTTTCCTTCAATAAAACTCTAAACACGCACACACACACATAATTACAGACACACACATTTACCTTTCCCTTACACATCTCCCCCTCACATACACACACACACACACACACACACACACACACACATCTTCCTCCACCCCCACAGAAATTCACCTGCCCCCTCACACACATCCATCCTTCCCCGCCACACAATTCCCTCCCATACACACATTCACTGCTCCCCCAACACACACACCCTCACACACACACACACACACACACACACACACGCATTCTCCCAACCCCCACACATTCCCCCTCTCACCCCCCACATCCCTCCCCACATGTTAACAAAGAGGAGAAGAGAGGTTAGGACAGGCAGGGAGAGACAAGCACCACTCCTCACTCCTCTGTAATACACTGAAACTCAACGTCTCAATTCCCTGATGCACTAAAAGACAGCAACTTCAACCACAACCGACTTCCTCTTGCTCTTAAAACTAGTATAAATTGACGTTTTGACTTAACCAGCTGAAGGACAATGTTAGCAAGAGAAAATAATACTGTACGTGTGTTTCTTGATGTGGTTCTACCCGAGTTTTTTTTCTGGTTGAGTGTGAATTTGTGTTTCTGATGGACAGTGTTAGCAATACAAAATAGAGTAGGTAAGTGTGTTTCTTGGTGGGGGGTTTTCATGTGTGCTTCGTTTTGGTTGAGTGTGAAGATAACGAATTTGTGTTACTGACGGCCAGTGTTACCAATACAAAAAAAATAATGTTGGTGTGTTTCTTGATGTTTTTTTCCTACCTGTGTTTCTGTCTGGTAACTGTGAAGGTGAGAAGAATTTGTGTTTCTGTAGGACAATGTTACCAATACAAAAAAAATAACGTTGGTGTCTTTCTTGATGTTTTTTTCCTACCTGTATTGTCTGGTTGAGTGTGAAGAGGAGAAGAATTTGTGTTTCTGTAGGACAATGTTACCAATACAAAAAAATACTGTTGGTGTGTTTCTTCATGTTTTATTTTCTACCTGTGTGTTTCTTGTTGGACGAGTGTGAGGATGATAAAAGTTTGTGTTTCCGAAGAGATTGAACGTTTGACCAGAAGCTTTATTTACTTATTTTTTGGAGTATTAAGTAAATTTTGCTTGGCCACGAATGAAGAACCAAGTATTTTCTTTTGATATTTCCATCCAGTCAGTCAGCATACGAAACGACAGGTCTAAACCAAAGCTAAATCACTCTAAAAACTTGTGTAAATCCGTGCGGAGGTGTTGACCGTCTCCCTGATCCTAAAAAAAAACTTTCCTTGATGTTGCTCATGTGATCCCCCCCCCCACCAACCCACCCCCGACCCCCACGTGAAAAAAATAAAAGAACAAGAACGAAAGGAACAAGAACAAGACGAACACACTGACTAACACACTGAGAGACAATGTTAGTCATACAAAATTCCTGACCACTGACATGTTCCTGAGTCATATCACTTATTCAATCTGGCTTTGTATATGTTCTGACAGCAATGTAGGAAATTTCTTTGACACTGACCCACAAGGATGAGAGGCAAATACCACTTCCGTTTGCAATATATTCACAGGCAATATTACTGATAGAAAATTCAAGTCTGTCTTCCTTGCATTTTATTCTGCATCTACTTTAACAATAAATAACAATAGGAGTATCATACATTTTTCCAGTCTGCAACACACCCATAAATGATCATAATGGTTCAAAATTTCTGTCTTTCTTCCTTAATTCATAGCTAGTTTGTTGTATTTTCTGCGATAAAAATAGATTGCGCGGATCAACCATCTTTTTAGGCTGTAATAAGCACGGGATAATGTTATTGATTCCAGGTTTCTGCTTGTCTTTCTTCCTTAATTCATAGTTTGTTTGTATTTCCTTATGTTTTTATTCCTAAAATTAATAATATGGGAGTCAAACATCTTTTCAGTCTGTTGCACACTCAGATTATTTTACTGGTTCAAGCTTTCTGTCTGTTTCTCTTTCTTCCTTAGTTCATAGTTTGCTTGTATTTTCCTGTGAATTTACTTCTAAGATAAATACTATGTGAGTGTCAACCATCTACTCACCAATATGACACCAGTATGACACCACATCTTTCATATCTCGAGATAGATTTACTGGTTCGAGCTTTCTGTTTGTCTCTCTTCTTCCTCAATTCATAGATCGGTTTAAATTTCTTGTCTATTTACTTCTAAGATGAATAATATGTTAGTGTTTACCATCTCCTGTCTTTAATACACTCGATATAGTTATACTGGTTCGAGGTTTCAGTCTGTCTCTCTTCTTCCTCATTTCATAGATCGGTTTAATTTCTCGCACTTCTAAGATAAATAATATGTTAATGTCAACCATCTCTTCAGTCTTTAACACCTCGAGATAGATTTACTGGTTCGAGCTTTCTATTTGTCTCTCTACTTCTTCAATTCATACATCGGATTTATTTTTCCATGTATTTACTCCCTCAATAAAACAAAGAGAAGAATCAAGCATCTCGTTTAGTCTATCACACACACTCACGGGATCCTTTTTATCGGTTTAAGATTTCTTCCTGTGGTCTGACTACATCCTCATCTCGTAGCTTATTGCACTTATCTTCGTATCTCTATCCTGGAAAAACAAACACACCCCTCCCACCCACTTCAAGGAGGAGGAGGAAGCATCATTCAGTTGGTATTACACGCCCACACTTCTTTGCTGATGCTAACTTTCTATCAACGAACGACTTCCTTAATTGGATGCTTTTTATCTTCTCTTTTCCCTATTATATTTGGCGGTAAATCCACGCCTCCTGTCACCCACAAACTACTTATACACTCAAAAGACAATGTTCCTCAGTGTTACTCTGATATCAACTAACCGGGGTGTAATCTTATATCTATTTTTTGTGTACCATTGGCTTCGACTTCTTCAATCTTCAAGGCAAGCGTCAATTGGGTACTGTACAACCGCGAGGGGGCGAAGCGTGTTATTAGGATGACGGAGTGGAAGACACGAGGAGGAATGATGTAACTGAAGCTGTGGGTGCGTTGGTGCTTGTGTGTGTGTGTGGTAATATGCGAAAAAACACACGCACTGAACAGCGCCCAGAGTGAATTAAAAAAACTTCCCAAACCGGTGCGGGACCATTTAGAATCTTAAGCACATGGGAAATAACAGTTAGAGGGGCGATGAGGCGTGACGCTGCAGAACAACAACAACAACTGGTTTGGGTGTCGAGAAGAAAGGGAACAAAATTAGATTCACTAATTTTCAGTAAGGGAAGACCATGATGGGCTTTGAGGACACTCGCGGGGACACACGTAAGAAAATAATAGACGTAATATTAAGTACAATTTAAAAAAGAAATAAAAACAAATTAAGTAATAATTAATCAACTTAAAAAAATAAATATAAAAACAACTCTTTGGATATTCTGTGCGTGTGTGTGTGTGTGTGTGTGTGTGTGTGTGTGTGTGTGTGTGTGTGTGTGTGTGTGTGTGTGTGTGTCGCAGTGGTGCATGATATTAGCCGCCATCATCACCACCATTAACACCAAACCAGATAACTTCAACACTAACACCTCCACTCGCAACACCACCACCACCACCACCGGTATGACACCATCCTCACACCCACCTAAACCACCACCACCACCAGCAACACCCACCCATAATACCCCCCTCCCCTCCACCCCCCACCACCTGCAACACACCGCCCACACCTTCCTGCCGGTGTGAACGGTGCGCGGCCCAAGGTTAACACACAAGGCTGCCAGACCAGTTGTGTTGCATTCACAGATGGCCGGCGGCGGGGAGCTCGACCTTCGACACACACACACACACACACACACACACACACACACACCAGCACCACGTCGACGGCTGAGCTTATAGGTGTGTGTGTGTGTGTGTGTGTGTGTGTGTGTGTGTGTGTGTGTGTGTGTGTGTGTGTGTGTGTGTGTCATCCATTTTGGTCTTGAAAGAAAGGAGAGTAACATTTATTTTCTCTCTATTTATTTATATATCTACCTCTTTATCTCTATCGACCTATCTCTATCGATCTCTAAGTCTATTCTCTTTTATCTCTTTTTCTATCGTCTGCCTATTCCTCTACTTATCTATTTGTCTATCCATCATTTTCTATCTACTATCTATCCATCTATGTCTATCACTCTGCGCTGTTGCTGGCCGGGAAGGGAAAGTCTCGTGAGTGAGGGAGAGAGCAAGGGAGGGAGAGAGAGGAAGTGGCTAAGGTCTCTCGGATTGACTGGTTAACCTTCCCCCGCGCCGCTGTATTGGTTCTTGTGCCCCGGCGGCGGCTCGATGGGTTATCCTCCAGCTGGTGCAGGTGTTCCGGGGAAGGAGGGGGGCAGGGGGCGGAAGGGGGAGGGGGGGGGCCTTATCTGTTGTATATGTCTAATGTGTTGCTGTTGGTTGGGGGCGGAAACGTCACGGTGGGGGGGATGGGGGTATAGTGTGTGTGTGTGTGCGTGTGTGTGTGTGTGTGTGTGTGTGTGTGTGTGTGTGTGTGTGTGTGTGTGTGTGTGTGTGTTGAAGTACTTGGTGACCTCGAAACCCATCGTCTGGAAGTATCTATCTTGCATCACCACCACCACCATCACCACCACCGCCGCCACCGCTGACCACCACACACATGCCGCCGCCCCACCCATGCACGCCGCGCCCCGCCCCGTCCGGGCCCTCGGGGAAGCTCACGGGGCGGTAGTGGGGCAGGGCGGTGTGCTCGACAGGATGGGGCGGAGTGAGGCGGGGCAGGAAGGGGCAAGGGCGGCGGCGAGGAGGAGTAACACAAAGAAACACAAAGGAAGAACAAACAACAGCAGAACTGATGGTCCTTACGAGGCTGTTTGTGACAAGCTACACTAACTATCTAATCAAAGATGGAAGATGAAGGACAGCAAACGCGAAGGCTCCTCCCCACTCCCTCATCCCTCCAGCCAAAGCCGGCAGGAAAGGAAAATGAACCATAGGAGGAAGAGGAGGAGGAGGAGGAGGGGCAGTGGCATGAAAGAACGGGGTAGGGGAAGGGGGCGAAGAAGAGGAGATGGAAAGGAGGACGAAAAAGAAGAGGGTGCAGCAACGAGAGTGGAACAGGAGAAGGAAGAGGAGGAGGAGGAGATTGGAAGATAGAGAAAAGGCAGCTGAAGGAAGGAGGAAAGGAACGGGTTAATAAGACACAGAAGAAAAAAAGAAAGAGGTAAGAAGAAGATCAAGAAGAAGAACAAGAACACGAAGAACACGGCGAACAAGAATAACAAGGAGTCGAAGGGGTCGGACCATCATTAGACTCATCCCATAAACAGCATCCCGCCGATACTATATGTGACATCGACTTGACGTATATGTAACTCCTAACACCAACACCACCATCACCACCCCCTACGCCCCCCCAACACACACACCACCGCCAGACACGAGCCAGTCACCGATCAAAGAGAGGGCACATTATGGGGGGACTTTTACACCAATCAAACATACTCCGCGGGGGGTTAGGGGCATGGGGGAAGGGAAGGGAAGGGGGGGGTATGGGTAAGTGTACGTGGGGGTCGGGGGGGGGAAGGGTCATTTAGGGAGGAGGGGGGGGGGGGTCAGCATGCACACGAGAGAGAGGGAGAGGGACACAGCAGCCCAGTCTCCTCGCTTCCATAAACTCTCCGTCTTTATCGCCGCACTCGCGTCTCGATCACTTGCTGGTGGCCTTTTAATATTTGTCTGACGTGTTGTGGGACTTTACGAGGGCCGGGGAGGGGGAGGAGGAGGAGAAGAAGGCATAAAAGGAAGAGGAGGAGAAAGAAGACGAAGGTACAGAAGAAAATAGAGAAGGAATAGGCAGGTAGAGGATAAGGGCATATGAGGGTGAGGAAGAGGGTGGAGGTCGACAAGGGAGAGAAGGCGTGAGGAAGGAGAGATCAGAGGAGGAGAGGCGAAGTGGCGGAGGAAGGGTGTGAATATATGGAGGAAAAATGAGAAGAAAAAGAGAGAGAACGAGGTAGATGAGGAGAAAGAGGATGGAAGAGGAAGAGGAGGCAGAGAGAAACAGAAGATTGAGGGGAAGAGAACGGATTTAAAAAGGAGAAAGAGAAAAGGTTGGCTGAGGAGGAGTAGGAGGAAAATCAAGAGAGTGGGAAAGAAAGGAGACGAGAGAAGATGTAGAATGAAGAAGAGGAAAAGGAGGGAAAAGGAGGGAAAAAGAGGAGGACAGGAGAGACAGGAGGAAAACACGTTGAGTAAGAACAGTAGGAAGGGAGATGAGAGTGATTGCAAAACGAGAAAAAAAAAAAAGGAACACAAGACACTTTTCACACCTTAACATACAACCAGTGATCTCAAACTGCTGACGAATGAGTAAGAGAGAGAGAGAGGTAAAATTTTCACTATACAGCAATCCCTATAGATATAGATATACAAACTTAAGATAACCGACAGAAAAGAAAGGCAAGGTGAGTGGTCTATCCTGAGCCCTATTATTAAGGTTCACGCCAGGCAATCAGGTGAGCAGGAAGGGAGTCTGTATAAATTAACTAAAGGATGCGGGTTAACACAGGGATGGATTAGCCTGCTGTGTGGCGGGTCAGGGGAGATTAATTAAAACACGATGCTTGGAGGAGGAGGAGGAGGAGGAGGAAGGAATGGATGGGGCGGGGATGATGAGACGAAAGAAGAAGAGGAGTAGAAAGGAATAGATAGAGGGAGATGAGCAGAAAAAAAGAGGAGGAAGAGGAAAAGAGATTAGATAGAAGGGATGAGGAGGAGAAAGAAGGAGTGAAGAGAGCTGAAGGAAAAAGGAAAAGAAGAAGAAAGAAAAATATGAATATGGGACGAGGAGAAAAAAAGGGGAGAAAAAAGGAAGGGAGGAAGGAAGGAACGCAGGAAGGAAGGGAGAAAGGAAGAAGAAATTGGGTTAGAAAAGTGTTAGAAAAAGAGAAAAAACATAGAAGAATGAACATTCGGAGAGAGAGAGAGAGAGAGAGAGAGAGAGAGAGAGAGAGAGAGAGAGAGAGAGAGAGAGAGAGAGAGAGAGAGAGAGAGAGAGAAAGGGGGGTAAGGGGTTCCAGTGCAGCCGTAATTAAACTATGGGGCTTCAGTGTGTGTGTGTGTATGTGTGTGTGTGTGTGTGTGTGTGTGTGTGTGTGTGTGTGTGTGTGTGTAAAGAGGTGAAGGTCTGTCACTCTTCCCTCTCCTCCTTTTTTCCTCCTCCTCCTCTTCCTTTCCCTCCTCTCGTGTGACTCATCCTCCCCTCCCTTTCCTCCCTCCCTCTTTCTGTCACTCATTAACTCTCTCTCTCTCTCTCTCTCTCTCTCTCTCTCTCTCTCTCTCTCTCTCTCTCTCTCTCTCTCTCTCTCTCTCCTTACGCTCCCTTTCCCTTCTTCCCTCCCTTGCCTCCTTCCTCCTTCCCTTCCTTCATTCTTTTTCTCCCTTTCTTCCTTCCATCCTCATTCTCCCTTGCCTTCCTTCTCTTCCTCCCTTCTTTCCTCATTTTCAAAGTCTTCTCTTACTCCCTCATTTCCTCTTCTCCTCCTCCTCCTCCTCCTCTCCCTTGCATACTCATCAAATCATTTCCTCCGTCAGTAACTCTCACTCACCCCCCCCCCCCCCCTCTCTCTCTCTCTCTCTCTCTCTCTCTCTCGCTGACTCGCCCTTACCACCCTCATTCTCCCTCCTATTCACTCTCCATTCAGCTCAAACTCACAATTTTCTGCTATTTTTCTTCCTTTATCCTCTTTATCAACTTTCCAGTCATTCTTTTCTATCTCCCTTTTCTCTCCCTTTCTTTCTCTCCCTCTCCCTCTCTCCCCCTCATTCATCCATGTGGTGGTTCTCCTCTCTTATCTCTCGCATTAATCTTTTTTCGCATCTCTCTCTCTCTCTCTCTCTCTCTCTCTCTCTCTCTCTCCTTCTCTTCCTCTTCCTCCTCCTCCTCCTCCTCCTCTTCCTCCTCCTCTTCTCTTTGCTTAAACTTTCACCTTCATTCAGATTCTTTCATTCCCTTTTTTAGTCAAGGTTTTCTCTCCTTTTCTTCCCTCTCTCTCTCTCTCTCTCTCTCTCTCTCTCTCTCTCTCTCTCTCTCTCTCTCTCTCTCTCTCTCTCTCTCTCACGTAATTCATCTTGGCATATTCTCACCCTTATAATCTTCTTTACACCCCTACGCCTCTTCCTCCTCCTCCTCCTCCTCCTCCTCCTCCTCCTCTTCCACATAATCATCTCCCCTTTCACTACCACCTTCACCTCTCTCTCCCTTCACGTCCCCTTCCTTCCCCTCCCCCTCTCCTTCCCTTCACCCCACTTCACCCCCTTTCCTCCCCCCTCACCTCCCCTTCACCCCTTCCTCATAACACCTGCCCGTGGAAGAACACAATTCGCCTGAGAACACCTTGATTTCTTCTTCTTCTTCTTCTTTTTCTTCTTCTTCTTTTTCTTCTTCTTCCTCCTCCTCCTGATCCCGCACAAAACACACAACCCGCAGCGTAACAGGAAGGGGGGAGAGAGAGAGAGAGAGAGAGAGAGAGAGAGAGAGAGAGAGAGAGAGAAGGGGGGAGGGAAGAGGAATGGAGGAAAGATTGGAGGAGGACAGCCGGGGTGGAAAGTGGAGGAAGGAAAAATTGTATGTGGAGGAAGAGTCAGGAAGTGTGATTGTGCTAGTCTCTCTCTCTCTCTCTCTCTCTCTCTCTCTCTCTCTCTCTCTCTCTCTCTCTCTCTCTCTCTCTCTCTCTGCTTCGCTTCGCTTCCTTCCTTCCTCCCTCCTTCAATTCTTCCCTCTCTCCTCTTCCTCCTTTTGTCTCTCGTCTCTTCCTTCCTTCCTTCCTTCCTTCCTTTAGTTTCCTTTCTTCTTTACCCTCTCTTCTTTTTTTTTCTCCTTTTCTTCTCTACGTCCTTAACTCCCTCTCCAACTTCCTTATCCCTCTCTCTCTCTCTCTCTCTCTCTTCCTCCATCCCTCTATCCCTCCCTCACACACACTCACACACTCATTCACACATCTACTCCCTCACTCACTCCCACTCTCCTTCCTCTTCGCCTCCCCTCTCTCCCTCCCTCCTCCCCTCATCCACCTACGCATATTCCCGGCAGACTCTTTCCTACTTACTCACTTACCCCCTCTGACGTCAAGTGATAATAAGCCATTCGAGAAGCGTGTCAAAGGCCTTATCTGTCTTAATCCTGAACCCAGTTTATAACGTGAGACGCGATCGCTAGCTACGGTCTGTATTCCTAAATGTATTCACGGAGGGGATGAGGTGGTGGGGTGATGGAAAGGGTGGTAAGGGGTGATCTTTCTTGAGAATGTACAGGATATAAAAAATGTACCGGACTGAACCTAAGAAATGCACCAAATAAAAAATGAATGGACCAGATCGAACCAGTGAAACGTACCAGATAAGATCAAACCGTACCAGACTGACCCTGAGAAACGTACCAGGTGAGAAAAATGTACAAGACTGAACCAAAAAAACATACCAAATAAGAACAAAAGGTACCAGAATGAAGCTAAGAAACGTACCAGATAAGAAAAAACGTACAAGACTGACCCTGAGAAACGTACCAGATAAGAAATAATGTACCAGATTGACCCTTAGAAACGTACCAGATGAGAAAAAATGGACAAGATTAAGGAAAAAGTTTTATTCATCTTAACTCTTGTTGATGAAATTGTTTGTTCGTTTGTTTTCCTTGTAAATTTTAATGTGATATTTTTATTAATCTTATCAGTGACTTCCATTTATATTCTAGTAAACCGTTAATATTCTTTTCCTTGTTATCTCATTATCATCTTCCTCCCTCCCTCACTCCCTTATTTTTTTCCTCGTCTCATCCTACTTTCTTTGTTTCCTCGTCTCATCCTTCTTTCTTTGTTTCCTCGTCTCACCCTTCTTCCTTTCTTTCCTCATTGAATTCCTAATTATTTTCCTACTAATTTCTTAACAGTATCTTCTCTCTCTCCCTTCTCCCTCCTTTCGTACAAATTTTCCTTCATTTTTTTTTGTTTATTTGTTTTATTTCTCCAATACTCTTAGTCTCTCTCTCTCTCTCTCTCTCTCTCTCTCTCTCTCTCTCTCTCTCTCTCTCTCTCTCTCTCTCTCTCTCTCTCTCTCTCTCTCTCTCTCTCACCCCTTCCCTTGCCTTGTCTTCCTCTCTTACTCATTTCCTCTCCCTCCCTCCTTCTCTCCCTCCACACTGCGCCCTTGTCCTCCCTCCACTTTCGCTTCTTGACCTCCCTCCTTCACCCTCTCCCTTCCTCCCTCGTCACTCACTCATTCTTTCCTCCTTTGCTCCCTTCCTCCCTCTTCCACACTCGTCCTTTCTTCCTCCCGTCCTTCTCTTATTCAGCCGTTCCTTATCGCAGACTTCCCCTCCACCTCTTCCTCTCTCCCTTCACCCACGCTCAAAGAGGAAGAGGAGAGGAAGGGAGGGAGGCATGGAGGGATTGTTGAATGGCTGGAGGAAGAGTGGTTGGAAGGGAGAAAGGGAGGGAGGGACGGAAGAGAAAAGGGATGGAGTGATGAATGGATGGAGGGTGGAAGGGAGGGAGGGAGGGAAGAGCAGATGGAAAGGGAGAGGGAGAGGGAGATACAGAGAGAGATAGAGAGGATAAGAGAGGGGAAGGGATGGATGGACAGGATGATGGAGGGACAGGGGAAGAGAGAAGGGAGGGATGGAGAAACGAAAGGAAACGAAGAAAAAAAGAGTAAATAAACAAGTATATGAACAGATAAGAACATAAGGAGTCTGCAAGAGGCCGGGGCAGCTGCTGAATGTCAAACGCCTCCTTTCCTCTCTATCCATGAACTTATCTAACTTTTCCTTGAATGTGTCTATCGTACTGGCATTCACCACATGACCGCCAAGACCGTTCCACTCGTCCACCACTCTATTACTAAACCAATTCTTGTCTATGTCCTTGCTGAATCTGAATTTATCCAACTTAAACCCATTACTAAGTGTCCCACCCCCCCTTCTTACTAGTGAAACCCTATTCGAATCACCATTGTTAAAACTCTTCATCAACTTACATATTTCAGTTCAGTCTCCTTGCACCCTTCGCCTTGCTAAAGAATACAAATTTAATCGTATCCTAACACGGACCCTTTTCAAAGCTTTATCCATTAATAGATTTCAAATGAGTCTCCTCGCACCCTTCCCCTTGCTAAAGAGTACAAATTTAAACGCATAACTCTATCCCTATATGGCCCCTTATCAAAGCTTTATCCACTTATAGATTTCAATTCAGTCTCTTCGCACCCATCGCCTTGCTAGAGTGCACAAATGTAAATGTTTAACCCTATCCTTATATGGCAAGTTCCTCAACCCATGAACACATTCTTTTGTTGGCCTCCCCCGCACAGATTCTAAGGAGTTGGTGTCCATTCTATAACACGCAGACCAGAACTCCACTGCATACTCGAGAACTGATGAGGTCAATGACTAACTCCAGCTTGAGGATGACTCCAGCTACTTGACCGCTTCTACTGATGACGCTTCTTGGAAGGAGAGAGAGAGAAAGAGAGAGAGAGAGAGGGGGAACTAGGAAAGGAGTGAGTGAGGGAGGGAGCTAGGAAAGAGAGGGAGAGAGAGAGAGAGAGAGAGAGAGAGAGAGAGAGAGAGAGAGAGAGAGAGAGAGAGAGAGAGAGAGAGAGAGAGAGAAGGAGGCAAACAGAGGGGCAGAAGGAGGGATGCAAGTAAAAGGGGGATGGAGGAATGAAAGAAGGGAAGGCCGAAGGAAAGAGAGGGAGAGAGAGTGAGAACAGAAGGACAAGAGAAAGGATGCAAGGGAATGAGATGGAAGAATGAAAAGAAGGACGAAGAAACGAGGGAGTCAGGGAGAGGGAAAGAAACAGAGGGATGAAAGGAAAAGAGGAATGGAGGAACGAAAGAAAGGAGGCAGGAGGGAACGAAAGGGACAGAGGGAGAGATAAACAGAGGGATGGAAAGAGGAGTGCAAAGGAAATTTAGAAGGAAGGGACGGATGGAAGAGAGACAGAGAGAAACAGAAGGAAAGGAAAAGAGAGGAAGGGATGGAGGGATAGGAGAAGGGAAGAACAAATGGTGGAGGAAGCGAGAGTGGAGTGATGTGGTGCAAGGGAAGGGAGGGAGGGAGAGAGGGAGGGAGGCAGGTGGAGAGGAAGGTCACAGGAGGTTGTTCGTCATCATTGTAACTAAATATTAATAAAAAAAGGAGGAAAAAAACCCGCATTATATTCCCATGTGCATCCCAGTCATGTGTGTGTGTGTGTGTGTGTGTGTGTGTGTGTGTGTGTGTGTGTGTGTGTGTGTGTGTGTGTGTGTGTGTGTGTGTGTGTGTGTGTTTCTATCTTTCATCTTTGTCTTTTCTTTCTAACTGTCTATCAATCTATCTATCTATCTATCTATCTATCTGTCTGTCTGTCTGTCTGTCTCTTATTTATTATTATGTCTATATTTCTTTGTCTTTCACTTCCCATATGTCTTTTTTTATCATCCGTCTGTCTTTTTTTTTTGTCTGCCTGTCTATCTGTCCTCAATGTGTGTCTGTATGTCTGTCTGTTACTGTTTTACCTTTTTGTCTGTCTATCTATCTGCCCGTCTGTATCAACGTGTATCTGTCTATTATCATAATTTATCAAGTCTGCCTAGGAAGGACACGGAAGGGAAGCGAAGAGAGGGAGAGGAGGGAGAGGGGAGAGGAGAGGAAGGGAGAGTGATGTGGAAGGAAGGAGGGGAGGGGATAAAGAGGAGGGAAGGTAAGGGGAGGAAGCGGGCGAGGATAGACTGGGAGAGTAATGGGGTGAGAGGAGGAGGAGGAGGAGGAGGAGGAGGAGGAGTTGAAGGTGAAAGGGAGGGAGCGATGAGAGAAAGAGGAAGTGAGTAAGAGAGGCAAGGAGAGGAGGGGAGAGGAGGGAGAGTGGTGGGAGGGAAGAAAGGGAAGGGGAGAAAGAAAAGAGAGCTGGAAAAGGAAAGGGGAGAAAGCTAAGACAGAAGAGGAGATAGGAGGGAGGAGAAGACAGTATTGGGGAGAGGAAGAGAGGGAAAGGGGAGGAAAGGGAAAGGGGAGGAAATGGAGAAAGAGGAAGGAGATAGAAGGAGGAGGAGGAGGGGAGGAATGAGTATTAGGTAGGGAACAAGGAGATAAATGGAGAAGGGAAATGAAGGGAGAGGGAGGAAGGAGGAGGAAAGGGGGATGACAGGAAGGAGAGGGAGGGGGAGAGACAGAACTTCCGTCACCCCCACACACGTATGAATGAATGAAAGACACAAAGACAGGGAGAAAATAATTAATACAATATTACGTGACACACAAAAACTTACACAATGAAAATTAACTCGTGAAACTTATGCATGTGACGTGAAGCCTTGCCGAGGGGGTGTGTTCAGGCCACCTGGCGGGAACTATATGCAACGCGACTATTACAGCAGAATGATAGTAAAGAGTGAAGGACAAATCAGGTAGTGACTGGTATAAAGAGGAAACTTATTGTAATGATAAAACACTGTATGAAATTACGTAAAAAAGGATGATGAGGCAAACAGCGAAGCGTCACCAAGCGGGAAGATTATGCAAATGGGTCTTAGAGAAGTAGGAAAATATTTAAAGGCATATATATAGGTATTGAGGCAATGGCTGACATGTTAGGAAATAGCTGTCATACATACTTACAAAATTAACCAACAATATATTTATGAAAGAGAATGCCGTACTGGTTCATATTGGATTAGGCACGTTAGAGGAAGGACTTTATTTGTTAAGGCTAGCTTATGTTGGGGAAATGTTGAGACAAGGTTAGGTTAAGAAGCAAAAAGCACATGAAAGTTTGACGCATAAGTTGAAAAATACTGGATTAGGTTATACAATAAACTCTAGGGCTTTGGAATTGTTAGTTTAAGTAAGTTTACGTTATGCAAATGTTAGTCTAGGTTAGGAGGTTAAAAGAATATGATGGATTCGCTGAACATAAGCCAGCACAGTCTACAGCGGCCCAAAACTCTCCGGTGCCGCCTTGCCCTGTTTGGTGTCCGCCCCTCAGACGCCCGGTGACCTTGGCTGGCGGGGCAGAACACCTGGTGACGGGCGGCGGCGGCGGCGATGGTGGTGGAGGGGGTGGAGGGTTTTTTTTTTTTCTCTCTCTCTCTCTCTCTCTCTCCATAAATTTAATTCCATTTAAATGAATGCGTCTACACTTATCTGTTTATGTGTCTGCGTCTGTCTGTCTATCTGTCTGTCTGTCTGTCTGTCTGTATGAATTTATGTATGCAGGCAGGTATGAAGGTTAAAGACTAAGCCGGTAGGTGGATGCGCTTTCTATTACAATGTTATAAAAGGATTGCAGACAGACAGAGACAGACGGACAATAAATAATAATAATAATAATAATTTTGTGTAAAAGCGAAAGCATATGAAACACAAATGAAAATGAAAGTCCAGGTTGCTGAAAGGATAACAATCATACCACTGGATATGAAAGCGTGTCACCCAACCATATACAAAGGAACTGAAATAAAAATAGAAACTGGTCGATGAATGGTGGATGGATGGATGGATGGATGGATGGATGGGTAGATAAAATAAATAAATACATAGAGAATTAGAAAGTAGGAAAGGAAGAAAAGATATTAGGAAGAAAATAAGGAAAAAAAGATGAATATGCAGAAAAAGAGATGACATCCTACATACATTTTTTTTTTACGCCCTTGAACTGTCTCCTTAGCTGTAAAAAATAAAAAATACATACAAACAGACAGACAGACAAAAATTAACAAAGTCACGCAATAGCAAAATAATTAAGCCTTGTTATTTCACCCATACAAGACAGCCACCTCGTTCCTGTCTTTCCTCCTTTTCTTAATCCCTTCATTCCAGTCCGACCTTCCTCTGTGTCTTGTCCTGCCAATCTCTCTCTCTCTCCTCCTTTAGAAAAATGGTTATATTAGCTAAACTTTCCTACTCTCTCTCTCTCTCTCTCTCTCTCTCTCTCTCTCTCTCTCTCTCTCTCTCTCTCTCTCTCTCTCTCTCTCTTATCCTGTCTTTCCACTCCTAATGTTTGTCACTGATAAAACACACACACACACACACACACACACACACACACACACACACACACACACACACACCATCCTTTACTCAATCCCTCTCCCCCCCTTTCCCCCCTCTCCTCCCGCCCTCCTCCCCCCCTCACATCCTCATTCAATATCCTCCACTCTGTTCGGCCCGTGATGTAAAAACGGTTGGCGCCAATTTTAGTAACACAATTTCCTTTTCTCTCTCTCTCTCTCTCACTCCCTCTCGCGGGTCGGGGCAGGGAAGAGCTGTGTGTGTGTGTGTGTGTGTGTGTGTGTGTGTGTGTGTGTAGGCTACTATGAAGGGGGGAGGGAAATCAACGTGGGCAAACTATGACTGTCTGTGGAGGAGGAGGAGGAGGAGGAGATGGAGAAGAAGGAGCAGGAGGAGGAGGAGGTGGAGGAGGAGTTAGAACCGGAGGAAGAGTAGTAGTAGTAGTAGTAGTAGTAGTAGTAGTAGTAGTAGGAGGAGGAGGAGGAGGAGGAGAAGTTGAGGGGATAAAGAGGAAGAAGAGGAAATGAGGAGAAGAAAGGAGGAGAGTGAGGACGTGGGTAAGAAAAACGAGGTCGAGGAGGAGGAGGACGAATAGGAGGAGGAGGAGGACGAGGAGTTATGAACAGGAGGGGGAGGACGAAAAGAAGGAGGAGGAGGAGGAGGAGGAGGAGGAGGAGGAGGAGGACGTTGTTGTTTGAAGAAAGAGAAGGTGGAAGAAAAGAGAAGGAGTAGGAGAGGAGGAGGAGGAGGAGATAAAGTGGAGGAGGAGGAAAACTAATGGGAGATATTTAAAATTAAACGAGACAAGATTATGACAATTAAACAGGAATGGAGGAGAAAGGAAGAAAAAAAAGAAGGGGGAAAAAGACGAAAAGAGCATGAGAAAATTTTAAAAATCTGGTTGTCTGGTTGCCCGTCTGTCAAGGGGGGGAGGGGGAAGGGAGGGTTATGTTTATGAGCCTCAGGACTTAGTTGTGTAAGGAGGAGAAAAATAAATATGAAAAAAAAGGTGTTTGTTTGCGTGTGGGAATGTATGAGACGCAACACACCACACACACACACACAAAAAGGGCGCCGGGATGTGCTACACAGTGCGTGAGTGTATTACAAGGCTAAGACGGATGCTAAGTGCGCAGATCAGGCCGTCAAGGAGAGGATAAAATAGTGGTAAAAACTTAATATGGTTATAGGCCATTCACTTAAAGCTGGATCCCTGGTGCCGAGCAAGTAAGGACGCTGCTCATTGGTGTAAGCGTTGCCCAACACACCTGCCGAGGCTCAGAGAGTATTAGTATTTCTTTACATTGCACACACATCATTGGATTAAGAAGTAATTGTAAAACCATAACTCGATTTTCAAAGGTCAGTGGGTAAAGAAATTAGTGATTATGATGAGTAGAAGTCAGAGGATAATTGTAAATGTTTATACGTTTGTGTTTGTTCAAAATACTCGTAAAAGCTCCTGCATACGATCCTGGAGAGGGGTAAGGGATCTAGCCATTGACATTGCGGGGAGGGATCCAGCTGAAGTGAATGGGCTTGTAGTAACGCGTTAATGTGAAGTGCTGCGTAGTGTGGGAGTTTGATGCAAGGTTAAGAAGTGATAATATTGGCATGCACGTGTAAGTAAGGTTATTGGAATTGGCTGAAAACGTAGGTTATGATGAAATTGTTGAAAATATCAGTTGCAAGCAGTGACTGTGTTAGTGTGAAGGTGTAATACAAGGTTAAGACGGGTGATCAGTGGGTGTTTAGGCAAGTATTTTGAAATTGAGTGAAAATATCATTAATGTTGAAATGAGTTGAAATGTGAGCTGCAAGTAGTTTGAGTGTAATACAAGTTGGTGACGAGTGTTTAATGTTTAGGTGTAAGTAAGTTTGTTGTAATGGAGTGAAAATATCAGTTACAAAAGCAACTGATGTGGTAAATGGTCCAAGGTGTGAGTGTATTACCAGGTACAGACGAGCGTGTAATGTGTGTAGGTGTAAGCAACCATGTTGAACTGGGGAGAAATATCAGTTTTCAAAAAGGAATTGGTGTGTTAGTGTGAAGTGTGACTGTATTGCAAAGCTCAGACCAGTACTTTAAGTGTGCCTTGTGGTACTTAGACGCGGGAAAAGTGCTCCTGTGCTCTTAAAAGAAAGTTATATGTGAAACTTTCTTTAATATAGATTTAGAAGACATCGTTTATGTAAAGAAATATATGCTTCATAGGACTAAGCTGTGAGAAAAGAACTCATCTGAGCGTGAAAATAAGAAAAAGGTTTGCTGAAAAGGGTGAAAATATTAGTTATAAAAGCAATAGTGTGTTGGTGTGGAGTGATACATAATATGAGTGTATATAAAGTTTGTAGTGAATTGTTACACATATTTCTCAGAATGCTGAAACTGAGAAGCAAGCGGAGCGCATTCCAGCATGTCCATCATGTCGTGTGTGCGTGCCAGCGAGCGTGCGAGCCTACTCATGTATTTCTCCTTAACCGGGGCTGATAAAACCCTCCCGAGCCAATCATTGGAGAGATCTTGAACCAGGAACCTCACAAAAAGTGCTCCAGTAATAATACATGCAAGAGTAATAATAATAATAATAATAATAATAATAATAATAATAATAATAATAATAATAATAATAATAATAATAATAATAATAATAATAATAATAATAATAATAATAATAATAATAATGACGATAAGTTGGTGGAAATAAAAAATAGTCGGAAAAAAATATAATTGACAAAAAAAAATCAAGTTTCACGAATATTAATTAATGTATTCCAAGAGTCAAAAGTCTCAAAATTGATATGTGTAAAAAAGCGTTTGAAGGAGAGAGAGAAAAGAGAAACATATGCTATTGTACGACATAGCTTTGGCTTGCATAAGTGTTTTCGCCGTGCACTCACTACAAGTATGAATGCATCACAATAACCAAAGAGACTGTGAAAGTTGATCTAAATAAAAAGGCGGATAAAGAAGGAGAAAAATATGTGTGCAAATGTACTAGACAACTTGTGGGTGAATACTTGTAAATGGAAATACTTGTGAGAATGTAACAATAGATGAAACGAAAGAAAGAGCAAAATATATAACAGTAATAAAAACTGTTGAAGTGAAGAAAAATACACTAAATTATTGTGAAACTTAGGAACTGGAAAAACGCTTATATGGTCTTAAAGATATGAAGGAAATAATACAAGAAGAAATTCAACAATAGACGCACCACAACAGCTCCTTCAACACCCAACGCTGGTATGTTGATTGAGGGTGGGGGTGGGGTGGGATGCGTAATGCGTGTGTGTGTGTGGGGGGGGTGGGGGGGGGTGGGGGGGTATCGTTACCCGCCCCAAGACCACAATTAGGAAGGTGAGATGGGCTGGAAGGAACACACAGAAGAAGAAGAAGAAGAAGAAGAAGAAGAAGAAGAAGAAGAAGAAGAAGAAGAAG
Source organism: Eriocheir sinensis (assembly GCF_024679095.1). NCBI lineage: Eukaryota > Metazoa > Arthropoda > Malacostraca > Decapoda > Varunidae > Eriocheir > Eriocheir sinensis. The sequence goes on from NC_066534.1 coordinate 18,123,730, forward strand.
AAGAAGAAGAAGAAGAAAAAGCAGAGGAAGAAGAACAAGAACAAGAACAAAAACAAGAAGATGATGATGATGATGATGAAGAAGAAGAAGAAGAAGAAGAAGAAGAAGAAGAAGAAGAAGAAGAACAAGAACAAGAACAAGAACAAGAAGAACAAGAAGAACAAGAAAAAGAAAAAGACGGAGAGAGAGAGAGAGAGAGAGAGAGAGAGAGAGAGAGAGAGAGAGAGAGAGAGAGAGAGAGAGAGAGAGAGAGAGAGTGTTACCATTATTACTAAACAGCATATCGCTATTACACTCACTCCGTCAGGCTGAAGTGTATGTTAGGTGTGGGTGGGTATCGAAGGGGGGGGTCAGGGAGAAGGAGAAGGGAGGCAGAAAAGTATTACCAGGGAGAGAAGAATATCACTTGTGGGCTTGTGTTTTGTTACATGTATTAGGAGAGTATGGGGGGAAGGAAAGTCATGAGGGGGGAGAAGGGGGGGAGGGGGAAGGGGTGGGATAAAAAGAGAAGTGTGAGAAGAGAGACTATGTAACACTTATGGCCTTGTCTTTTCTTACATATGATTGCTTGATATATATTTTTTTTTTAGGTGATTTGATTCTTTATAAACTGTTGACGTGTGAAAAAAAAGGCGATCTGATTAGGCAGGTTATTTTTATTGTTATTATTTTCATATTTTTATTTATTTTTTCTTACATATAATTGGTTGGTTGATTGGTTAGTTGGTCGGTGTCTTTTTTTTTTGGCGGGGGGGTTGATTTGAGAGTTTTATGGTTGTTGATGTTTGAAGAATGGTTAGAAAATATATTAATGGTCAGATTGAGGGAGGTTGTTCTTCTTATTTTTTTAGCTCTTATTTTTATTTATTTATTTATTTGTCTGTTTATTTTCTTTTTCTTTCTTTCTCTCTTTCTTTTATTTTTCTCCCTCTATCTATACCTTATTTTATCTTTTTATTTATCTGTTTGTTTATTTACTTGTTTTCTTTCCTTCTTTCTCTTTCTTTCTTTCTTTCTTTACATATTTATTCATTTATAATTTTATTTATTTATTATTATTTTTCTTTTGCGTGTGTGTGTGTGTGTGTGTGTGTGTGTGTGTGTGTGTGTGTGTGTGTGTGTGTGTGTGTCCCTGTCGTTTAGCTGCCGGACGAGACCAATAAGAGGCGGATTATTTCTTTATTATTCATGAAGGCTAATGATGACGATGATGAGGACGAGGGCTCCAATACGTCACCCTTAGAACGAACATTAACAGGAACACCGATAACGTCAAGAACACCATAAGCCGTAATACAAGGTGGCGGTGGCGGTGGTGGTGGTGGTGACGGGAGGTGGTGATGTGTGGGGTGATGATGGGAGGTGATGAGAAAGGGGGGGGTGAGTGGTAAAAGGGGGATGGGGAATAAGAAATGGGATGGGGAGGGGTAAACGAGGGATGGGGAGTAAGAAAAGGGGGATGGGGAGTAAGAAAAGGGGGATGGGGAGTGGAAGGTGAGAAATAGAAGCTGGGGGTGATAAAAGGATTGGGTGATGAATGGGGTTAGGATAGGGATGTGTGGAGGTGGAGGGAGGGGTGGAAGAGAGGGAAGGAGGTGTGTGTGGAGCTAGAAGTGGAGGGGACAAGAAGGTGGAATTAAGGGATCGGAACAGCTGCATGTCATGGTGGAGGGAGAGAGGGAAGGGAGAGAGACATATGTGTGTGGAGCGAAGGGTGGAAGCGATGGAAGGGGGAGGGGCATGTGTGTGGGCGTGGAGGGGTGGAAGGGGGATCAGGACAGGTGTGAGGTGGAAGAGGGAGGAAGGGTGGAAGGAAGGGAGAGAGGAGGGGGCGTAACACGTGAGATGGAGGAGGCAAGCAAGGGGGTAAGGGGATGTGGAGGGACATAAGTGTGGATATAAGTGTGGAAGGGGGAGGGACGACAATGTGGAGGTGGAGGGGTAAGGAGTGGAGAGGTGGAGGGGAAGCATGGACAGGTGTGTGGTGGAAGAGGGGATGAAGGGGAGGGGGAGGTAGGGGGAGAGGGTGGGTCAGACACGTGCCCAGACCAGCAGGTGAGGGCGGGCTAATCGATCACGCGAGCCTTACCTGGTGACGGCGTTGAGGTGGCGCCGGTAACACCTCACCTGTCACGGGGGGCAGGTAAAGGTGTGCAGCTGATGATGATGATTACTACCTGGTCTCTCTCTCTCTCTCTCTCTCTCTCTCTCTCTCTCTCTCTCTCTCTCTCTCTCTCTCTCTCTGATCGGTTATTTCATTTTCATTACTTTCTCTTTACTTATTCTGCCCCCCGCGCGCTCTCTCTCTCTCTCTCTCTCTCTCTCTCTCTCTCTCTCTCTCTCTCTCATCGTCATTACTGTACCCTGTAATATCTTCTCTTCTATTTTCTTCTCTTGCGACCGTCACTTTTTTTTCCTGCCATCCACGTATTTCATCACGCCTCTTATGCTTCTCTGATTCTCACCAATTTCACCTGTTCTCTTGTCCTGGTTCCTCTTTTTCTTTATCTTATTCTCCTTTAGTTCTGTCATTTGCAACTCTACCCTCTGCCACTCTCTTCTCCCTGATCGTTCGTTTTGACATGATTTCCGTAAGATTATAATGATTTACGACCTCTCTCGACTCACGCACACACACACACACACACACACACACACACACACACACACACACACACACACACATTATTACATTCTCTTATTTTCTTTTATTTCCAACTTTATCCTGTTCTATTCTATCCTCAATGATCATTTGTTCTTTATATTTTCTTAGCGACTTTAATGATTTTTGAGTTTTCAACACGCACATGTACACACACACACACACACACACACAGGTACTCCACCCACCCACCCACACACGGATACACATGCCCCCCAACACACACACATACACGCCCCCTCCCCCCCCCCACACACACCGTAACTACTTAACATAAAAAAACAATGATGGAAGACGGGAAACTAAGTGTAAGCAAAACAGAAGAAAACGTTGAGCAAGTTGAGACAGAAAACATAGGCGGACCGTGGCGACGAGGGGGTGTAGGGCGACGCCAAGCCAAACACGAGACAGAGGCAGGCAGAGAGACACACAAAAACAGGAGGTGAGAGGCAGACAAACGACAAACCTGTAGGGTCGTATAATAAGACATTCCGCCGCCCAAGAACACCTATCTGGCAAGGCTTTCGCAGGAGTTGTGGGCATTCCCAGTAGTAGTTTTATGACCCTGGTGGTAGTTTGACCCTTCTTATGTACCGTGAACCTAAAGAAACACACATTAGAATCTGATTGACCCCCTCTTTGACCTTTAGAAATAGCTGATGTGAAAAGAGAAATTGTCTTATGATACCGACAAAAGTTAGGGTCTTATTATAAGATATTTTGCCGCCCAAGAACACCTATCTGGCAAGGCTTTCGCAGGAGTTGTGGGCATTCCCAGTAGTAGTTTTATGACCCTGGTGGTAGTTTGACCCTTCTTCTGTACCCTGAGCCTAAAAAACACTCATTAGAACCTGACTGATATCCCCCTTTGACCTTTAGAAATAGGTGATGTGAGAAGGGAGAGCGTCTTGTAATACCAGTCTTTAGTACATACAGTGTTGCCTGCCGGGGACTTTTAAACCGCGATGCCTTATGCTTCGCTGTTTGTGTGTGTGCCTCTAAAGGTGTTCTCTCCCTCTCTCTTTCTCTCTCGCTACATTCCTTTCTTTCTTATTCATTCAACTTTTTCTTCTTCTCCTTACCACCGTTCCTTGCTTCACATTTCTCTGTCTTCCTCGCTTAAGTCCTTCAGTTGTGTTTCTTCTTCCTTTTTTTTTTTTCTTTACCTAATTAATTCCTGCATTTTATTTAAGATCCCATACGCCACCTTCCTTCATTCATTCTTCATATCCTTTCTTCCTTCCTCCCTTCATTCCTTCCTTCCTTCATTCATTTCTTACTTTTCTCTTTTCTCCTACAAACCTCAAAAAAATACCTTCCTACCTACTTCTTTCTTTCTCTTTTTATCTATCTCTATCTATTTATCTATCTCCTCCCAAGTTCCCATAAAGACAAAACCTTCCTGCCTTACATATACTTATCTCTGTCTTTCCCTAAATCCCCTCCTCAGACGCCTACAAATTCCTCCCTTCTACTTGTCTCCCTCCCTACCTTCTTCCTTCCTCCCTCCCTCCCTTTCTATCTTCCTCCTTCCCTACCATCCTTCCTTCCTTGCTTGCTTTCTTGTTTGCTTGCTGTCTTGTTTGCTTCCTTCCTTGCTCCCTTCCTTCCTTGTTTGCTCCCTTGCTTACTCATCTTTCGCGTCACACACTCGCAGACGCGATACCTGAGTGCGTGATCGACTTATTGATTGGTCTCTTGGCGCCACGAGCACACCTGCCTGACTTCTCTTATATGGACCCAATCACTCGCTATAGGCGCAGAAACAACACCGAGGTCCATTCTTAAAAGCACCGGGGCTCCCATTACGACTCTTTCCCAAGGCCGCAGAGAAGATTAACTGGGTTTTCGTGTGGTAATTTTCCCATTCGTGGTGCAGAAGTCGGGTAAAACTATCACTAGCATCACAAAACTGTCAATGGAAATCCCAGGAACTTCTACGAGTGGCGCCGATACGTTTAACACTGCGGGGTTGCGTCTACGATCCCTCCATATACAGCAGGGGCGGGGAGTAGGTGGGGGAGGGTGCAGCTTACGAGAGGCAAATGGACAGAAGTCAGAGGGATAGAGTGAGTGAGTGAGTGTCCTTGCCGTGTCGCGTGTGTCGGCCTCACCACCACCACCTGGATGGCTTCATAAAGGGTCAGGGATTATGCGAGGCGAGGCGGCACGAGGCTGGCCTGGGCTGGGTTAGTCGTGTGCGTGGTCGATTCTTGAGGCTATACCGTGGCGCGTCTTCGAACAGTAATCGATAGGGTGTGTGTGTGTGTAAGTCTTGAGAGTATATATAGGTAGGTTTTTAGAGATTGTGTGTATGTGTTAGTCCTTAGGGTGCGTATGTGTGTGAATTGGTCCTTAAGAGTATGTATGTATGGAGATCTTTAGAGAGTGTATGTATGTAGGTTTTTATGAGTATGAATCCATGTATGGATAGATAGTGATAGATATAGATAAGCAGACGTAGAGATGGACGAATAGATACACAGCTAAGTGGTATGTTTGCAGTTACCCAGAAGTATCTACTCTTGAGGGATAGATAAACAAAGAAATAGATAGATGAACAGAGGTAGAAATAAATAAAGAGTAGTAAAGATAAGTAAAGATAAGTAGATAGATAGATAACACATGTGTAATTCCCTTTAAATACTCTTGAGGGATGGAAGCGATGGTAATCATGCAGCTTACCGCCACCAATGCCTCATACTACTTCCCTTTTCTTTATAGGAGAACCATAGTATAGGCCACATTCTTCCTTTTTCAATATATATATAAATGCCGTGGTGTGTTTCCTCATACCGTAAAATAAAGGGTACCAAGTAACTATTTTTTTTTACAGCAAAGGAAACAGCACAAGGACACACACAAAAAGGAAACAATAAAAAAAAGCCCGCTACTCGCTGCTCCTGTAAAGCATCCGAACTGTGGGCCGAGCAAGCGATTGAGGACAAGGCTGTACCATGACCACGACCATCACTGCAAGGAAAAAAAGGAGCTGCATGTTGAGCGGCGGACGAGCGGCCTCCCGAGTCCTTTGCATGGAAACTATGTACAATGAAGGACTTTCTTTTAGCAGGCAACGCACAGAGGAGGAGCAGAACAAGCGATGTGTCTGTGTAGGTCGGTAAAGTGACAAAAAAGGGTCATATTCTTAAACATTTCGCTGCCTATGCACACACATTTGATAAGGTTTTCGCAGGAGTTGTGTGGGGGTATTCCTAAGGGTAGATTTCTGACCCTGGTGGTAGTGTGACAAAGCTTCTGTATAATGAACGTGGAAAAACACTCATGACAACCCGATTCATCACCTTTTTTGTCATATTCTTAAACATTTCGCTGCCTATGCACACACATTTGACAAGGTTTTCGCGGGAGATATGTGGGGGTATTCCTAAGGGTAGATCTCTGACCCTGGTGGTAGTGTGACAAAACTTCTGTATCATGAACGCGGAAAACACTCATGACAACCCGATTCATCACCTTTTTTGTCATATTCTTAAACATTTCGCTGCCTATGCACACACATTTGATAAGGTTTTCGCAGGAGTTGTGTGGGGGTATTCCTAAGGGTAGATCTCTGACCCTGGTGGTAGTGTGACAAAGCTTCTGTATAATGAACGCGGAAAAACACTCATGACAACCCGATTCATCACCTTTTTTGGCCTTTGGGAAGAGTTGATGGAAGAGGCGGATGAGTCTGAGAATAGCGACCTCACTGGCTGTTAGGCAAAGAATAGACTGGCAGTGTGAATTACGGTGTCCCGCCCACCAAGATGTTCTCTGCTACATGTACTTTTACTAAGCGCGGCGCCGAGACCTCTTGACACACACAGGTCGGTATTTTCAAACGGTTCATCCTCTCCCGTCAATCATTTCTTAAGGTCGTACAGGAGATTCATCGGATTCTCATGAGTTTTTTTTCACTTTCTTGGTACATAAGCTTTGTCAAACTACCACCAGGGTCATAAAACTACCCATGGAAAGCCCACAGCTCCTATGAATGCCTTGTCAAATGGTTGAGCTTGGGAGACGAAATGTTTAAAAATATGACCAACAGGCGGCTTGGCGTGGACTGCTGTAAGCCGCCCTTTTACTTGCGGGAAGCGGCGGTAGGCATGCTTATGAGAGTTGGCGAGGCGGTGATAGCGAGGAATGTTTAGAGGCCGCCACAACACGCCGAGGAACTGGGAAGACTATAAGGAACTGTGAGGACTTTTGTTTCCCTTTCCAGTATACACGAAAGCTTTTAACGGTCAACAGTCTCCCTGACACCTCTCACTTTAGAAGGGCTGGGAAGACTTCTGTTTTCCTTTCCCTGTATATACAAAAAACTTTTAGGAGTCAACAGTTGGGTTTATACCTCTCAATTTAGAAGATTTTTGTTTGCTTCTGCCCCTTACACACGAAAGCTTTTTAATAGCTGTTAGTCATGTACTTATAAATTCCCTTAACAGCGATATATGAAAAGGCTACTGGTGTGCTGATGTCTTTGAGAGGGCACTGGGGGCTAAACGAGATGGCGGGAAGTAATAGCATTCCTCAATCGCTATTAGTGTTCAATGGTCGATCATCAAAGACCTAAGAAGTCAGAAAAGATGCTTGGGATGAGCATACTGATGATCACCGGGCACAAAGACACAGGCTGGCCCGTGCAGACATCCTGTGCGGAACTAATATGGCGAGGAGGCGCCCCGCGGAGTGGCAATGAGGAGCCAGCCACTCACCCCTGACACGAGTATTGGATTTGCGTCCATGTTGAACAGCTTGCCAGTGTGTTTGTTGACGAATCCCCGAATTACATACATATAAAATTAACGTTAACACTACTGGGACAATATACATGAGGAAATCCAAACATAAATATTATAAACACAATAAATGAAGGACGAATCCCCGAAGAGTGTAAAACTAACGACTTTAACTCCTTAGGGGCAAACTACAAGCGAAAAATGCGAACTTAAATCATAATAAAACACAGCAAATAAAGTATAGTGTTGATTTCATGTTAATCGGGAGCGGCGAGTAGCGGGCTTTTTTGTGTGTGTAGTCTTTTTTGTTGCCCTTGAGCCGTGTCCTTTGATGTAAAAAAAAAAAAGGATAACAGTACGCTAAAGGTATCGGGAATGTGTCTACGGCAGAGGACAGTAACGAGTGTCTAGTAGGACGCTAATCTTATTCCTATTACTCTTTTGTTTCTACTTTTTAGCTTGATGTTTCTGAGCAGCAAGACCCTGAAACAAATAAGCAATGTCTGAATGTACGTGTGTGTGTGTACGGCTCCAAGTGGGTGCTGAGAGAACTAACAGACACGCTCTTTTACACATGCAAGCGGCCGTGTGTACCATGCAGCGTTGCGAGTGCTGGCTGGCTGGCAATGGCGAGGCGGTGCTGGCGAGGAATGTCAAGAGGCCGCCGCAACATGCACGCCGAGGAGGGAAAGAGAAGACTTCTGTTTCCCTCGAAGCTGTTGAGTGGCAGTCACCGCGACCACAGACCGAGGCTTGTGGCGGGGCGGGGTGTTCTGTTCCCTTCCTGTAGGCCGCCTGAAACACTTCCTGACCAAGCAGTGAGGCGTAGCACAGGGCAGGGCGGGGTACAGGGCGAAGAGGCGACAGAAAGCAGAACAAAGAGGACGTTTACGATATGAGCAATGAAGAGCGACAGGCAATACATGCAAATAGAAGCTTCCTTATACGTAGACGACAGAGAATGTGATAATATGGACAAAACGAAGAGGCCCGGTACAAAGGAGGCAACTCTTCTTCTTCCTCCTTTGACCTGTATCGCTGAAAGTACAACAGATTCCGTTCGCTTACTATGAGCAACGGGAGAACGACAGGCAATACATGCAAAGACAGACTCCCAGATGTGTATATGCGAAAGAGAATGCGGTAATATGCATCAAACAAGAGGAGAACAAGAGAGAACAGGAGAGAACGAGTGGTAGACATAAGAAACAGACTCTGAAAACATGAGCAACACAGAACGAGTGAGTGAGCAAGTGGCAACACATGTTAAAGGTGTTTCCGAATATATGCATCAGAATACACACACGGACAGAGACACACACCCACACACTAAGAGGCACTTCCAAATATGAACAACGGAGAACAGGACGCAACACAGGCAGGAGAGAGAGAGGGACCATAACCGGCAACACACACATAGACACGCACACACACACGCAGCCGACGATCAAGAGAAGGAGTGTGTGAGAGCCATCAGGCCGCCGTCCCTTCATATTTGAACACCCCGCTCCTTCCTGTTGCGCATTCCTAGTGACTCAGGCAAAAGGCGCTACTGATGTTATGGGCAAAGACTTACAGATGCATGACGGGGACTTAACCGCATGCAACAATAGTCAATACCAAGCTAGGAGATAAACTTGAAGGGAAATAGATACTTGGATAGTTCTGGCCCCTGGTATGTGTCTTATTACGGGCATGACAGACACCTCACAGCATGCAATAATAGTTAATCCCAGGGTAAGAGAGAGAGAGGGATAAAGGGGAATAGATACCGAGCTATATCTGTTCCCGGGAATTATGTCTCAACGCCTTTCTCTCTCTCATTATCTGTCTGCTTCGCGAGTCTGTCTTTGCTTCCCCTCGCATAAGTCATTAGCGAGAGAGAATATTCGCCCTGTAGCAGGCAAGAGGCGGGCAGGGTGAAGTGCAAGAGCATAGAATTGCATATTGTTGTACCTGAGATAGATAGACATAGATAGATAGAAAAATAGTGAAACATATGCTCTAGGGAACGCCGCTCTCTAGTTGCATTGAATAGATTAAACTTACAAAGGCCATTACACACGTACCTTCCTCGGGGCTGTTCCTGCATACCTGCCGGCCACACCTGAGGGGGGCCAGGCAGGTGACGGCTCTTGAATCCTCGGGGAACAACCTGCGGGGCGGAAGGATGAAAAAGTGAAAATATGCAAGAATGTATGATTGAAAAATGCCCATCTCCCTCTCTTCATTTTCACACCTCGTTTTCTTTGGTACAGAGAGATATGATTATACAATTACGAGTCATTGTAAATACATATCCATTCTCTATGTTTATCTATCTTATCTACTTCTCTCTCTCTCTCTTACTCCTCCCTTCCTTCCCATGCACTTCTCACCCTTAAATCCTCCCTCACTTTCCCTCCGTCCTCCAATACATAACAGAACTACAAATATAGCAATTGTTTAAAAAAAAGGCCCCTCCCCCCCTCTCCCTCTCTCGCTTCCTTCCTTCCCACCCTTTCCCCCTCCCTCCCCCTACCCTATTAGCCCCCCACACACAAAAGTCTAAACTCAACTCTCACGCCCCCTGCCCCCTCTCTCCCATCCAGAATCTCCCCTTTCCCCTCTTTCCCTCCCTCCCAACTCAACCCCCCCCCCCGCGTTAGCCCCATTCCCTCTCTCTCCCCTCTTCTCTCACCTTTCCCCTTTCTCCCTTCCTTTCTCTTACCTTTCCCTCAATCCCATACAGTCTCTCCCCTTTCCCCTCACTCCCTCTACACCATAACTTCTCTTCCCCCCCTACAAAAAAGACCCAACTCAACAACCCGCCAGCCCCCTCCCCCTCTCCCCCCACCCCCAGCCTTTCACAGAGGAGCAAGGTAGAAAGTCATCGCACTCGGAACAAGCACACACACACACACACACACACACACACACACACACACACACACACACACACACACACACACACTGAAATGGTATACACGTGTGAATGTAAAAAGGAGCGCAGGTGAGGGGGTTCATTTGTGATACAGGTGGTGGTGGTGGTGGTGGGTGGTGGTGGTGGTGGTGAGACAAATGATAATGATGTGTAGCAATATTTTTAATGACCCTATTATGCCAAACACCACAGCACATGCAGCCACATTCTCTCTCTCTCTCTCTCTCTCTCTCTCTCTCTCTCTCTCTCTCTCTCTCTCTCTCTCTCTCTCTCTCTCTCTCTCTCTCTCTCTCTCTCTCGCAGGCTGGCTTCCTCCAATAAGGTATTCGGGGGTTTCCGGTATGCAGAGGGCGGTTGGCAGGTCCTGAGATTAGCCAGGGAGGGGGAGAAGGAGGAGGCAAGGGGGAGGGGAGGAGGAAACACGACGGCAGGGGGAGGGAAACGAGTGCCTCCAACCCATTACCTTACCTCCCTTATGCTCCCTTATGACCTAGCTAGCCGCCCTTCCATTCCCGTCACCCTCTCCCTTGGCCTCTCTCTTCCCCTAGCATGCACATGAACGCCGTGCATGACGCTTAACTACCCTGCGGCAAGCTGTTTATCCGCGGCCTTGACAGTGCATGCGTGGGGGTGGCAACACTGCGCCGCCTACTGCAGGAGGGAAGCGTCGCGGCGCCACACGGAGGACACGCTACTCGACACGCCACCATTGGTCCCTATAACGAATGTGGGCGGGGCGTCGGGGTCTTGAATCCGCCAATCAGACTTTAGTAACGCGTAGAGTAGCCGGCGAAGGGCAGGTAGACGCTGGACGGAGGATCGAACTGGCGGGGAATGAAGACCCAGGCGCCGCGGACCGAGAATAGAAATCGACTCGGACGAGAGAAGCTGAGAAAAGAACCTCAACCGTGATTCAGAGCGCCGCCATGAATGAGGAGGGTTGAGTATGATGTGGGTTGAGTTGAGGAGGGTTAAGTTGAGTTGGGATGAGTTTGAAGAGGGTTGGGTTGGGTTGAGTTGAGGAGGGTTAAGTTGGGTAAATTTGAGGAGGGTTGAGTTGGGTTGAGTTGAGGAGGGCTGAGTTGAGTTGGGTTGAGTTGAGGAGGGCTGAGTTGAGTTGGGTTGTATTTAAGCTGGGTTGCGTTGGGTTGGTTTGAGCTGGGTTGAGTTGGGGAGGACTGAATTGAGTTTTGGTTAGCTCGGTTTATACTCGACCCCGGGTTAAGCTAAGGAGGGTAACGTGGGTTGGTTCTTGGGAAGGGTTGATTTGGGTTGAAAGCCGGCGCCAAGGGAGCCTCAAATCAGCAGAGGTCAGCCTGTCTGCTTTGGGGGACGCCACGCCACGCCTCAGCCACCTCCGCCCTGCCTCCACTCAGCACGGGTCAGACTGCCACCCTCCCTCACAGTCAGTCTGCCGGCTTGGGGGACGCCGCTGCCCTGTTCCTCATGGTCCTCGTGTTCCGGGGTCGTGCGTGCCCGGCCGTCGCGTGGGATGGTGTGCCGCCTGACTGTCGCAAAAATAACCGCCTCGAGTCTTGCTGCAGGAACGACTGGCGTGAGGGAGGGAGTTAATGCACAGCCCTTCAGACACCCATCGAACAGACGCAAGGGAGTCGATGAACAGTTCTTCAGACCCAAGCCGAATACAAGTATGAGATATGACGCATAGCCCTTCAGACACACACACACACACACACACACACACACACACACACACACACACACACACACACACACACACTTCAACATAAATACAGAGCTCCGGGGGGCAGCATGAGTCAAAGCAAGATAGCGCCACTATAAACACCAGACAAATAAATAAATAAAAAAGCGGCAAGTTACTACAGTCCCACAACAAATGATAAAACCACGCACTGCACCAAGACAAGGCAGCGGTAGGAAAACAGAGCCAAGAGCGAGCAGTCGACACCAAGTAATTGAGGCCCGGACGAACTGCTGCGGCCGACGGGGGCTGTTCGGCCAGGCTTCTCCGCGTCGGGTAATGTCTGTTATACGGCACGAAATTGGCCGCAAATTCCAGCCCGGTGCAATATCGGCGATCAGCGCACACTGGAACACTAACAAAATTGCTCCCTCCGTCTATCCATCCGTCCGTCCGTCCGTTTGTTGCAAGTCACCGCGAAGGAAGGAAGGATTGAGGGAGAGGGACGAAAAGGTTCACATTGACTTCTTTTCTCACCTGGTTAAAAGGACAATTACTTTTAAGGTGTGTTCGCCAAATTGTACGGATCAAAAAGTCTGTCTGTTGCATGTCACCACGAGGAATGACGGAATGAGAGATGAAATATAAAACGTTCATATTGGGTCACTTTTTCTCACTTTATTTTAAACGATGATTGATTATAAGGTGTGTTCACTAACTTGTACCCAAGGACCTGTTGCTCTGTCTCCTGCATGTCAGTGAACGAAGAAAGGAAGGAAGGAATGAGGAAAGAAGAAAGTAAGGCGTTCACAATGAGCCACTTTTTCTCACCTGCCTCAATGCTAATAATTTAAAGTGTTTCCAAATTTGTACGCTCTGAATTTGTCGGTCAGTCTGTTTGTAAGTCACGGAAGGAAGGAAGAAAGGAAGAGAAAAAGAAGGGCAAAAAGAGTTCACAATGAGTCACTTTTTTCACCTGGCTCAACGGTAATCACTTTAGGAATGTGTTAACAGACTTGTACGCATTTGTTCACATTTTCCCTTCCTCCTCCTCCTCCTCCTCCTCCTCCTCCATTCTCCTTCCTCCCTTTCCCCACAGCCCACTAAACTTCACTCATTCCTCCTCCCCATCTTTTTTTTTTAACCACTCTGTCAACCTCCTTCCCTTCATCTACTACCATTCCCCTCTTCCTCCTCCAACCTCCTGCCTTACCTTTGAATCTACTAAACCTCAGTCAAATCATCTTTTTCATCTACCTCACCTTCACCCCTTCGTCAGGTCACTTTCTCTTCCAAATTCTTTGCCTACTTCTACTTCCCCACTGTGCATCAACTCCCTTTTCTTCATATACTCCCCTACTCCTTCCTTCTGCCTCCCCTCATTCACTCCTCTCCTTCCTCCTTCCTTCATCCCCTTCGTCAGATCCCTTTCTTCTTCCCTATCTTTATCCCCTCCTCCTCCTTCAGTCAACCCTCTTTCTCATCTTCATACTTTACCTCAACCCATTTTCTTCACATTCTCCTCTACCCCACTCATCCCCTTCTTCACCTCCTACTTCCCCTTCAGTCTACTAAACCTCAGTCTATCTTCCTTTTCTTCTTCATATCTTCACTCCTGCAGCTTCCTTCCTTCTCATTTTCTTCCCCTCTGTCAACTCCCTTTTCTTCACATCTCCTCCTCCTCCTCCTGTCTCCTTACCTCCCTACCCTTTCAATTCAGAGAGAGAGACAGAGAGGGAGAGAGAGAGAGAGAGAGAGTCGCGGTAGTCATTTATCACGCACACTAAACATTCCACTTCTTCCCCGTGCAGGCGCCTCGATTCATCTCGCCGCAGCATCCTCCTTCGCCCCTACGACCACCTCGCTTATCAATCACCCACCCCGACGTGCTTCCCTCGCCCCACTCGCAACTTGAACACCAAAGAGACTCCGAGGAAAAACTTACAGCTAATCCTCACATCCTCCTCCTCCTCCTCCTCCTCCTCCTCCTCCTCCTCCTCCTCCTCCTCCTCCTCCTCCTCCTCCTCCTCGTACACCTGCACCTCTCTACTTCGTCTTCGTCTTCTTTTGACTCGTCCTCCTCGTTCTTGTGCTCTACTTCCTCCTCCTTCTCGTACTCTTTAGGAATGAGTGCTTATTCTGTTCTTCTTCTTCTTTCCTCCTTTTCCCCCTTCTCTTCTTCTTCCGCTTCCTCCTCCTTCTTCTCTTCTTCCTTCTCTTCTTCCTCCTCCTCGTCATCTACATCCTTCCTCTCTATTTTTAAAAGAACAAATCCTCATCTCGATTTCTACGTCTCCTTCTTCCTCCTCCTCCTCCTCCTCCTCCTCCTCCTCCTCTACCGCTTCTTCCTCGTCGTCATTTTCCTCCTCTTGCCTGGCTGGCTTAACAGATTGCCCTCGTAATCAATCAAATGACTACTTAACTGACTGACTAATGGGATGATTTAATGACTGACCGACTGTCTTAATAAATGACTGATTAAGCGACTAACAGTGTGTGTGTGTGTGTGTGTGTGTGTGTGTGTGTGTGTGTGTGTGTGTGTGTGTGTGTGTGTGTGTGTGTGTGTGTGTGTGTGTGTGTGATTGAATGACTGATTAACTGACCTAATGACACTGACTAACATTCGCCTCCCTCGTACAGTCATTATGTAACAAGGAAATGAATTACTGACTTATTAACTGGATGACTGATTAACTAACTGACTGACTGACTGGCTGACTAACGAAATGAGCAAAGGACAATAACTTACTTCTTGACTAACTGAACCTCCGAATGATTGACTGACTGACTGATTGACTGAACGACTTACTGACCATAAAACTTAACGACAACTTGACTAACTATGACTAACTGAACAAATGACCAATCGACTGACAATTTGACTGACTAACTGAATGACCAAATACCTTACTTAAAGATAAACTGATTAGCTCTATGACCAACTGAATAATCGACCAACTAACTGACTCCCTAACTGATTGACCCGCAAACCGATCCCTTCCCTGCCCGGCCACCCGACCCTCGCGTCCACCCACTAATGATCCGTCGTAATGGTCAAGGGTCGCTCGGGGTGATAAGAACGCCCGCACCTCCCACGTAACCTTCTTCCCGGCCTCGTCCAAGATAAAGGAGGAGATAGGGCCATTCAAACGCCTAATTATAAACACGAACAACAAGACATTGAGCTCAAGTGGAGAGGCTGCTATCGGCCATCACTCCCGAGTCCAAGCTGGTGGTTGTGGGTGTCAGGGGGGCAGGGGGGTGGTTGAGGTGGCCCAGAAGGACGAGGACGAGAACGAAAAAGAGGACGACTGGTGGTGGTGGTAGTAGTAGTAGTAGTAGTAGTAGTAGTAGTAGTAGTAGTAGTAGTAGTAGTAGTAATAATAATAATAATAATAATAATAATAATAATAATAATAATAATAATAATAATAATAATAATAATAATAATAATAATAATAATAATAATAATAATAATAATAACAATAGTAATAATAGCAAAAGAAAAGAACAACTACTACTAAATTTGATAACGATGATAATAATAATATTTCTTCTCATTTGTTATTTTTGTTGTTATTTTTTTTTTTGTTAATATTCCTTTCCTCCTTTATTTTCAGACACACAAACACACAAACAAACAATATCACACGTATTCACTAAGCTGAAACAACAAACCACTCGATACTGACGACCTAACATTCCCCCCCCCAAAAAAAATATATAAAGAAAATAAGCGAATTCTCAGCGACAATACGACAAAAAAAAAAACATACATAGATAAACGTTGCCGAGAGACTAACATTTCTTACGAGTATAATACAGAGACAACCTGTTAACTTAAGAGAAAAAATAAATGAAAAAAACACAGGAAGAGAGAATGATAAGAGAGAGGAAAGAGACGCAATAAGGGAATGTAAAGATAGATAGATAGATAGATAGATAGATAGATAGAGATAGTTAGATACAAATAGAAGAATAAAGAAAAATATAGCTTGATTAGAGAAGAAAAGAAGAGAGAAAAATGAGAAGAGGGGTGAGGGAGCGGGGGAAGGGAGAAGAAGAAGTGAAGAAGTAAGAAGAGAAAGGAGAGGAAGAGATAGATTGATAGATAGACAAATAGATAGAGAAAAATATAGCTTGATAAAAAAAAGACAAGACGAGGGAATATAGAGGAGCAAAGATGTGAGGAGGGAAAAGGAGAAGAGAAAGTGGGAAAGGAGAGAAAGGTGAAGAGAGAGAAGAGAGAAGAGTCTGCATGGAGGGAGGAAGGGAGGGAAGAGAACAAGGTAAAGAGGAAGAGGGAGAAAAAAGATATATATAAGGGAGAGAGTTTTGAAGTGAAGGAGGTAAGAAGAGTACATGAAGGGAGGAAGAGAAGAGGAAGAGGAGGCAAGGAGGAGTGGAGGGAGGAAGAGAGGGGGAGGGAAAAGAGGGAGGGGGTCCTTCTCAACCTTAGAGGAATCCGGGCATGCCTTCCTTTCCTCACAGTCACAAACACACACACACACACACACACACACACACACACACACACACACACACACACACACACACACACACTCGTTTTCATAACAATAATAGAACAAATTACCAATAAAAAATATTATCAGAAAAAAGTAACACAAGTAATGATGATAACGTTGATGATACTGATGAGGGTAATGATAATGGTAGTAGTAATAATAGTAATAATAAGAACAACAACAATGATAATAAAAAATAATAATAATAATAATAATAATAATAATAATAATAATAATAATAATAATAATAATAATAATAATAATAATAATAATAATAATAATAATAATAATAATAATAATAATAATAATAATAATAACAATAATAAAGAAAATAATAATAATGATAATACTCAACTACGCTTTTTTTTTCTTTCATGCCAGCATTTAAGAAACACCAAAAAATAGTATCATTACAGTTAAAAGAAAAGTAGCAGTGGAAATACATTCCTTTAAAACTCTATTGTGCCTCGTGCTTGACGGAGACAGAGCACCCTTGCAGAAGGAACTCCCTGCCCTCCTGCCGCCCAGGGCACGGAGGGACCCGGGCCCTGAACCCTCGCGTCCCAAAAGATAAATAAAAGTGTGCGCCCCCGGGTGGGCTCGAACCACCAACCTTTCGGTTAACAGCCGAACGCGCTAACCAATTGTGCCACGGAGGCTTGGAGGTGAGGGAAAGCTGGGAAGGATTTGTACCCAGCACGCTGCGCCACCACACGGCACGGCATCCACCCTACCCACCACCACCACCACCATACGGCACAGCATCCACCCTACCCACCACCACCACCACCACACGGCACAGCATCCACCCTACCCACCACCACCACCACCACACGGCACAGCATCCACCCTACCCACCACCACCACCACCACACGGCACAGCATCCACCCTACCCACCACCACCACCACCACACGGCACAGCATCCACCCTACCCACCACCACCACCACCACACGGCACAGCATCCACCCTACCCACCACCACCACCACCACCACCTCTGCCTCCCACCACACATCACCACCACCACCACCACCACACGGCACAGCATCCACCCTACTCACCACCACCACCTCTGCGCCCCCACAACACATCACCACCACCACCACCACCACACGGCACAGCATCCAAACTACCCACCACCACCACCTCTGCCCCCTACCACACATCACCACCACCACCACCACCACACGGCACACCATCCACCCTACCCACCACCACCACCTCTGCCTCCCACCACACATCACCACCACCACCACCACCACACGGCACAGCATCCAATCTACCCACCACCACTACCTCTGCCTCCCACCACACATCACCATCACCACCACCACCACCACCATCACCTCTACCGTGCACACCCATGGCAACCTCTCCTCCATCATACGCTATTCAGCACCACCACCTAAGCTAGCGATAGTTAGAAGAAATAAGCCAAACACCACACACCAGCCATTAAAACACACACACACACACACACACACACACACACACACACACACACACACACACACACACACACCAGCATCACGGCAGAGTACTCTAATCTAAGCCACACATTGTTGCCTCGGGGTCTAAATCCGTCTCTTGGGTTCATAAGTTCGCGGCAGCCTTGCATACCTCACCCCGGGACACAGTATATCTTCACAAGGACAGTTTACCTCCCCCATGTCCCGGCCCCCCACCCTCAAATGTCCCCAGGTATACATTTATGGACCAACAGGAAAAGAAGGAGAATGAACAGCTGGGAGAGGAAGGCAGATGGATCGACCCCTGGGAGTCATCGTCCATGGCAAAGTAAATGTTTCCCTTCAGCCGCACAGCTAACGAGAGACAGCTATGGGCCTGCAGGACGTATTGACGCGGCCTCGCCAAACGCCGCCCTCCAGGATTAGGCCAAGGGGGGGCGTCGTGTGGCAGGTCAGGACGGCAAAAACGGCGAGAGATTTGCGGGCTCGGCCACAACTCACGGGGCCAGGCTGGGAAAGATTGTAGATCGACGGGAAGAGAGCATCATAGGAGGAAGGATGGGAGGAGAGAGAGAGAGAGAGAGAGAGAGAGAGAGAGAGAGAGAGAGAGAGAGCTGGTGGCGAGCATCATTGGCAGGAAAGGATGGGAGGAACGGAAGTATGGGAAGGGAGTTAAGAGACTTACAAACATACAGGGACTTATATTGAGAAAAGGAATCGTGTACGGAATTTGTGAGTTATGTGGAAATACTGCTGGTTTAGATGGACGGATAGCGATCATCATAGAAGGAAGGGATGAGAGGAACGGAAGTATGGGAAGGAAGATAAAAGACTGACAAACATACTGAGACTGGTGACAGGAGAGAAGGAATTGTGTAGGGAATTTGAGTCATATATATTGCTGGTTTAGATGGACGGATAGCGAGCATTATAGAAGGAAGGGAATGGGAAGAGAGGAGGGACGGTGAGGGAGACTGAGGGCTAACAAACATATTGAGACCGTTGAAAGGCGAGAAGGAATTGTGAAGAGAAATTGTGAGGTATGGTTGAAGGTCGGAAATTAAGACTCCGTAAGATTACCTAGAAAGATTGTTAAGTACGGAAGGTAAAAATAACGAGTACAGGGAAGGACCAAAGAATAGTTTTACAGTGACGTATGTATCACGAAGGAGAAAATAAATAGTGTAGTAGTAATAGTATTAATAGTAGTTAGGAAGGCGTCATCATCAGAGGTCCTAATAAAACCAACGGTAGTAATAATAATGATAGTAAAAATAGATAAAGAAAATGAATATAATAGATAACTAAGAACCTTCCTCGGCGCCTCGACATCGAAAGGAAACCTCGTGCATACCAACCCCCACCACCACCACCACCACCGCCGCCGCCACCACGAAAAGGAAAGGCAAGGTGGGAGGAACAAGGAGGGAAAGAGGGACACGGGCGCTTTCTCTCCTCCAACACCACCATCACCTCCTCCTCCTCCACTACCTCCACCTCCATCACATACTCTTCCTCCACCACCATCACCACCACAGCCGCATGATCTACCACCCCATCACCACCACCTCCACAATGGGTTATCTCCACTACCTCCACCTCCATTACATGGGTACTCTTCCTCCACCACCATCACCACCTCCACCGCATTATCTACCCCCCCCCCCCATCACCGCCACCTCCACTATGGGTTATCTCCACTACCTCCACCTCAATCACATCCTACTCCAACACCACTCCACCACCACCACCACCACGCCATTCCACCCCCCTTCCCCCTCCCCCCCCCATCGCCCCCGTCATGCAGTCCCACATCCCCCCCAGGTGTTCCCCCCCCCTCTCTCTGCCGGTGTTGGGGCGGATGTGTGCCATGCCTTCCCACATTCCTCCCCCGACCCCCCCACCCCCCACCCCCCCGGCACCTCCGCCACCCCGCCTTTCTTGCTCCTTGGAAATACATGATCCCACACCCTTGATGGCGTTCAATGCCGGGACTTCACTCGCTTCATCTATTTCAATTGCTCGTTTTTTTTGCCGTATTCTTCCTCTTCGTGTTTTATTTATTCTTTTTTATCATTGTTATTTCTTTGTATCAGGCGGTGTTGGCATGTACACAGCAGAGTCGTTAGCGCGGTTGATGGGGCCAAGAATGCAGTATTTTGGGTGTGCTTGCACGAGGCCCGGCCCGCTACTCCCCCTACACTCACTTCCTCTATACGGGACTAGTCGGGCACCGCGGAGTGTGGGTAGGTGGATGTCCAGGGCGGGAGTGTCAGCGCAGGGGTGGGGTGCCTCGCCGCCTGTCTGAATCAACGCTCCAGCCTATATAAAGCAACAACGTGATCTGTTCACGGTGTCTGGAGGCTCGGCTCACACGGCGTGCCTGATTGCTGCATGATTTCTGCACATTCGGCATCTCTGATTTGCGTATTTCTGCATCTTCCTTACATCCAGATCAGGGAACAAGATCTTTCTCAAGCGGAACACAATTTGCAAGTTTCCAGCACACTATTTCGGTGCAATGACATCGACAAACTGACGCCCGTGCTGTTACTCATGTCAGGCTCTTTCCGGCCGGGGCGAGGCATGCAGAGGCGCCGCGAAGACTTCCTGCACCCAATGCCCCGGCGAGTGGGCACCCCGCCAGCACGACGCTCCAAACCCTCGGCGGCTTGTGTGCCCGACAATGCTTTTTATTCTGTTTGCAAAAAGGAGGATTCAGGGGGAGCAGCCTTTCTCCCACTGCACTTCCTCCTTTCTATTGCTGGATATCCTTCAAGCGAGGAATATCGAATCTCCTCCAGAGCTATATTTGGCAATTCTCTGGTATTTCCCGCGGCTTTCTCTGTAGCAGCAGCAGGAGGGAGGGGTGAAGGCGTTTTTTTCTCTTTTTTGCAGCTAAAGAAACAGCTCAAGGGCAACAAAAAAAGGTGTAAAAAAAAAAAAAGCCCGCTAGTCGCTGTTCCCACAAAGATAAAAGTAATGAGCGGCCAAAATAGAGGTCAATTTCGGGAGGAGAGGTGTCTTGATACATATTTTTGCTTTTTATGTTTTACAGTTCTTGGCCTCCCTCGTTTTAAGGTGGATAATAAAAGACAGTGCCCGACCTATTCCAACACTTCATCCTTGACCCCAACACCAGTGAACGAGCAGTGACACGGATGCATTTACAAACCTAACCCTCACTACAGACAGAGTTGTGGTCCTGATGATAGAAACCCAACTATCACACTAGAGGCCGATTTGTGATCCTGCCGTTCTCCCTATCCCTGTTTCTCCTCTTCTGGCCTTCCAATTCGCTCTTGCACGATGGAAAAAAGTGTAGGAGCTGCTCACCCCAACGCCACTGAAAGAGCAACCTCACACAGACATAAACAAACCCAACCATCGCACTAGAAGCCGATTTGTGGTCCTGCTGTTCTCCCTATCCTTGTTTTTTTCTGTCCTGGCCTTCCAATTCGCTCTTGCAAGGTGGAAAAAAGTGTACGAGGGGCTCATTCCAATTACTTATCCTTAACACAATTACTGAACGGAGAGCACCAGAGACATAAACAAACCCAACCATCACACGAGGCTGATTTGTGATCCTGGCGTTCCCCCTATCCGTGTTTCTCCTGTCCTGGCCTTCCAATTCACTCTTGCACGGTTGAAAAAAGTGTACGAGCGGCTCATTCCAATTACTTATCCTTAACACCGACACTACTGAACGGAGAACGCCACAGACATAAACAAACTCAAACAATCCCACTAGAAGCCGATTTGTGGTCCACCGTTCCTCTCATCCCTGTTCCTCTAGCCCTGACCATATGCCCGATCACTCACTCCGTCCTGGAACACCGCGGCGGGAAGGAGAGTTACGTTTACATTCGAGAGATATGATCACGGAACCCACTTAGCCACGACCACCACCACCCCCGCCCCGGCCATAGAGAGCGAGGACCCGACAGCTGCGTGGGCCGGCCGTCAGCTGCCCGCCCCTGCCAGCGCCCACGACCACGAGCAAGGGATCAGCAGCAAGCGGCAGAAATGAGCGTACAATGACGCGCGTTACTTCCAAGTGACTTCATCGTGGCGCGGTTCGGTCCTTCTTTCCCTTGGCATTGAGTGTACGTATTACCATAACAACGAACGTCCATGCAGGAGGTGAATGGAAGAGGACGGAGAAAGGAGGGATGAAAGGAGAAAATGGAGGGGTAGGAGGAAGAAGACGAAGTAGGAGAAAAAAAAGGCTAAGAAACGAAGATGGAAGGAAAGAAAAAATAATTGTAGAGGAAAAAAATTAACAAAAAGAACAAAAAACAGAATAAAACAAGTTGCAAATAATAAAAAAAAAACAGCAACACGAACAAAAAAAGAGAAACAGGAGTAAAAAAATGACAAAAACAACAAGAACAAGAAACTGAAGTGACAAAAAATAAACAAAATTCAAACCAACACACACACACACACACACACACACCTCCCCCCCCCCCCTCCCCATTACTTCATCTTATGAGTCAACGTTTTGTCTGATAGCGTAATCCTGATTAAATTTCGATTGGGGGCTAAATACCTGATACGGGGGGAGATGGGGAGGAGGGGACGGGGGGAGGGGTTAGGGGCAGGGGGAGGGGCAAGCCATGGAGGGTGAAGGAAGGGGTAGGGGAGTGGAAGTGAAGGAAGAGGGACAGAGGAGGGGGTTCTGCTTTACGCCACCCTCCTTCCTCCCCCCCTCCTCCTCCTCCTCCTCTATTTTTCTTCTACCGCCTTTTGTAATATACCTCGCTCATTATCTTCCTCCTACGCATTTTATTCACATTTTAAATCTTTTTTCCTTATCTCCTCCTCCTCCTCCTCCTCCTACTACCGGTCAGTTCGTCCACCAGTCTACTCGCCCACACAGGAGTCAATACCACCTCTCCCCCACCCCACCACCACACACAGTAAGTTTTCCCATCCACGTACCAGATAACAACGTTAGTAGTGTGCGTGATGGTCCGTCAAAACCATTACGTCATTATGTGTGCGTTAGGCTGCCAATGAGCTGGACCCGTCAACGTTATGTACACACCTCCTACGCAGCGCTGGATAGTACGTAGGTAGGGTCACATTCTTGAACATTTCGGCGTCCAAGCTCACGTATTTGACAAGGCTTTCGTAGGATATGTACACTCCATTTATATCTTATTATACACATTTATTAAACATATTTATTATATATATTCCTTTTCCCCTCCACAGACTCTTTTTTATTTGATTCACACTGTTACTTTTTCTCCGTCTCCTCCTCCTCCTCTTCCTCCTCCTTTTCATTTTATACACAATTTCCTGATATTTTTTTCCTAATCTGTCTCCTTCTCCTCCTCCTCCCTTTCATTTTATACACAATTTCCTGATATTTGTCCTAATCTGTCTCCTCCTCCTCCTCCTCCTCCTCCTCTTCTTAATCATATTCACATTTTCCTACTTTCTTTTTTCTTCCTAATTTCATCCTCCGCTTCCACCTCCTCCTCCACTCTTCCTCCTCCCCCTCCTCATTTTCTTTAGAGTATATATATATTTTTCTCTTCTTTCTAATCTGCCTCTTCTTCTTCCTCCTCCTCCTCCTCTTCATTTTCTTAGAGTATATATATATATATATATATATATATATATATATATATATATATATATATATATATATATATATATATATATATATATATATATATTTTTCTTCTTCTTCTTCTTCTTCTTCCTCCTCCTCCTCCTCCTCCTCCTCCTCCTCCTCCTCCTCCTCTTCATCTTTTATATTTTCAACATATTTTCCTCATATTCTCTTTAATCTGCCTCCTCCTCCTCCTCCTCCTACTGCTCTTCTTTTTTTTTCTTCTTCTTTTTATTATCAATATTATTATTATTATTATTATTATTATTATTATTATTATTATTATTATTATTATTATTATTATTATTATTATTATTCCTCCTTATCTTCATTTTCCTTTTATCATTTCTCAGTCTACCCACTTCTTCTCACCCTCGTCAACTCAAGAACTAGAAACAACGGCCTGCCCATTCAAGCGAAGCGATGCAACACAGACATTGGTAGGAGTTTCTTCTTTAACCGAGTCACACGCCATTGGAACGACCTCCCTGCTGAAGTAGTAAGTGCAGAAACCATCAACTCCTTCAAAAATCGCATCGATCGTCACTTCGTGACAACAGGAGTAAACTGAAAATACGCACCGAAATGCCTTGAACTGCTCTGCAGGCACCCAGCGCCTGTCAGGCAGGTCACCGCTCTACAGCAGGCAACCTCGTAATGAGCCAATAGGCTTTCTGCTGCCTGTCATTCCATGTTTCCTCCTCCTCTACGCTGCCCCGCCCCCCCTCTGGTTAGCCCAGTAGGTCAAGGTATACAGACATACATACACGTCATAGTACTGCATCACCACCACCACCACCACCACCACCACATCCACCACCACCACCAGTACCACCACCACCACCACCACCACAGTGTACTCATCCCTGCCTCACCTTCCTCACATTCCACTCCCAACGAATTTTCTCACGGAATATTAAGCTTTTTTACGGAAATATTAAACTTCGGGGGGGGGGGCAAATATTGTTAAGATATTCACTTATAGTGGTAGTGGTAGTAGTGGTTGTGTAGTGGTAGTTGTTGTTGTTGTAGTGGTAGTAGTAGTAGTAGTAGTAGTAGTAGTAGTAGTAGTAGGAGGAGGAGGAGGAGGAATAGTAGTAGTAATAATAGTAGTAGTAGTAGTTGGAGGAAGAGGAGGAGTGAGAGGAGGAGGAGGAGGAGGAAAAAATAATAGATAATAATAATGATAAGCAAAAAGATGGGTAAGAAAATAAATACATAAGAAAAGAAAAAAGGGAATAGAAGAAATTACAACAGGTCCGACTTAGTTTGTGTTGTTCGAAAACTAAAAGGCAAGCAGGAAAAGGTCCGATTTAGTTTGTGTTGTTCGAAAACTAAAAGGCAAGCAGGAAAAGGTCCGATTTAGTTTGTGTTGTTCGAAAACTAAAAGGCAAGCAGGAAAAGGTCCGATTTAGTTTGTGTTGTTCGAAAACTAAAAGGCAAGCAGGAAAAGGTCCGATTTAGTTTGTGTTGTTCGAAAACTAAAAGGCAAGCAGGAAAAGGTCCGATTTAGTTTGTGTTGTTCGAAAACTAAAAGGCAAGCAGGAAAAGGTCCGATTTAGTTTGTGTTGTTCGAAAACTAAAAGGCAAGCAAGAAAAACGGACAAACTAATCGACAAGATGAAAACTCGAGATAGAAAGAAGAAGAAAAAAAAAGAGAGGGAGGTTGATAAGAAAACAAACAAACAAAAAAAGAAACACGAGAAACAAAACAGATAAATAAATAAAAAAAACTCCTTCGACTTAATAATATTCAACAAAGACATTTTTTATAGCTTTATCACGTGTGTTTGAGGCGTTGAATTATGCAACATCCGCCTACCATCACCACCACCGCGATCATCACCACTATCACCATCACCACCACCACTACCCTTACCTCTACACTACTACTACTACCACCACTACCACTACCACCCGAATTATGCAACATCTCCAAACCATCACTTTCCTCACCATCACCATCCCCACCACAACTACCACCACCACCATCACTATCATCACGAACACAACCACTACCAACAACACCAACACTACCACCAACATCACCCCTGCCACCCCAGCTTCCACCACTACCACTAACCCCCCTCCATCATCACCACCACATCCACCACACTTTCACTCTTCGCCTCATCACGCATGCATCTCGCCAGCCGTAAGATAACCCTCTGAATGCCTAGTTAGTATTTCAATTCAACTTATCCTGAACGAACGAAGATTTAATAAACGAGAGGACATTATGAAACTTAAATCTATCACTTGACTTCCGATTCTGGCTAAGACAAAACGGGATAAAAACAAGATATTTATTTAGCAAGCCGTATCCTTTTTATCTGTTATGAGCGAAGGATTGTGTCAAGGGAAGCTAAATTATATAAACAAGATAATTAACTTCTTGTATTTGTTTTCACTTCCGATCATCACAAGAGACAAACAGGAAAAGGCGAGATTAGGAAGCCCTTTCTTTACCTTATTATGAGTGAAGGAATCTCTTCAACCCAGACTAAATTAAATAAACAAGAAAATATTACGAGACATTGTCTTTCTCTTAACCTAATACGCGTTCAATACCAGAGACAAGCAACATAAAGACGATATTCTGCAAGCCTTTTCCTTTTACCTGTCCTGATTTAACGTCAAGGGAAGCTAAACTAAACAAAAAAAAGAGGATATTATGCATCTTGCTATCTTTCTCTTAACCAAACATAGTCAAAGTCAAATACATTTATTTTCCTGATAAATTAATAATACAATAAACAACTATAACATTATTACAAGGCAGAGCTCTTTGAATAAAAATCATTTTTAAAGAGCTCCTTAATTCTATTAATTATAGGATAAAGCACGTTGTGTTATCTAATTAGGCATTTTTTCATTAATATTCTATACAACTTTACAAATACACATACATCCTTATACAAATATATGCCAATAACATGCAAAATTTATCTCAATCATCATTGTGAATATTTAATATATATTTCTTAACTTCTATTTTAAATGTTGTACTATTTTCAAAAGTTTTAAAGATTTAAAGATTTCAACACATTCATTATGCCAGAGAGAAACAGAATAAAGAGGATATTTAGCAAGCCATTTCCTTTTTACTTATACCGAGTGAACGAATGTGTCAAAGGAAAAGTAAAGTAAATAAACAAAAGAATATTATGATACTTATTTTCCTTCTCAAAACTTCGATTATCACAAGAGACAAACAGAATGAAGACGGTATTTAGCAAGACTTTTACATACTCTGAGCGACGAGTGAGTGTGTCAAGGGAAAACTAAATAAAAGAAACAATATTCTGATTCTTACCATCTTTATCTCAAATTCCGATCATCACAAGACACAAACAGAATGAAGACGGTATTTAGCAAGACTTTTACATATCTCGAGCGGCGAGTGAGGGTGTCAAGGGAAACTAAATAAAAATAAAGGAGAGCATATTATGATTCGTATTGACTTTCTCTTAACCTAAAACAATCGTCAGTAAGAGGAAGACAGAGTTAAGATAATATATCGTTAAACTTTTTCCTTTACTTATCAAGGAAAACTAAATCCAACAAACGAGATAATTTTATGATTCGTACTGACTTTCTCTTAACCTAAAACGATCATCACGGAGGAGACAGAATAAGGTGATGTTGATTTAGCCTTTTCCTGTTATATTTTTGTCAGGTGAACTTGTGAGGGTAAGAAGTGAAGGGAAAATATGCTTACAATCTTAATTCAAATTTGTGGCTCTTTAATTTCCTTCTTATTTATTTTCCCCGATAAATATTTAGTGAGGTTTTCTTTTATTTCCTTTTTTACTTCTCTCAGGTGAATTTGTGAAGGTAAGAAGAGAAGGGAAAACATTATGATCAACTTACTCTTTTCCTTCAAATTTGTGGCCCTTGGATTTATTTCATATTTCTTTCTTACGATAAATATAAAGTGATTTTTTTATTTCCTTTTTTACTTCTCTCAGGTGAATTTGTGAAGGTAAGAAGAGAAGGGAAAACATTATGATCAACTTACTCTTTTCCTTCAAATGTGGCCCTTTAGTGATTTTGAATAGTGATTTTTTCTTTTATTTCCTCTTTCATTTCTCTCAGGCGAACTTGTGAAGGTAAGAAATGAAGGAAAAAGTAATGATCAACTTAGATCTTCCTTCAAATATGTGACTCTTTCATTTCCCTATTATTGCTTTCTTCCGATAAATATTTAGTGAGTGTTTTAATTTATTTTTAACTTCTCTCAGGTGAACGTGTGAAGGTAAGAAGTGAACGGAAAAATAATTAACAACTTCCCCTCTTCCTTAAAATCGGTAACTCATTAACTTCCCTTCTTATTTCTTTACTCCTATAAATATTTAGCGAGTTTTTATAATACTTCCTTTTTCACTTCTTCTCAGGTTAATGTTTTTTTTTTTAGGAGGGAGTCAGCTCAAGGGCAAAAAAAACACACACAAAAAAAAGAGCAACAGAATAAGCTCACTAGCCGCTGCACCGACACAAGACAACAGAACAAGAGGCCGAAGCAGAGGTCAATTTCGGGTGGAGAGGGAGGTGGGTGTCTTGATCCATGCATGCGTGAAGACAAGAAAAAAATAGGAAAAAAAGAAACAATAAACTCCACCTCACTACCACACTTCTTATCCCCCACATCAAACTACCGTGGCGGAGCTGCAAACACGATAGGGGTCAAGTTTAGGTATCTTGATTTAAAATTCTCCTGTGATCGAATGTGCAAAGTCAGGCAAGAAGGAAAATATTAAACGCAAGCTACTGGATGACTTTCTTTTTTCTATTTTTTCTTATAATCTGCAGACATGAGCTCTTTAATTTCTCTTTTCTTAGGCAAACAAAATAAGGATCAAGAAACGGTCTGTCCTGTTTCTTCCTCCCTCATCATGAACACCAAACAAGAAAGAAAGCAAGGAAGCGAGACACGGCAGGTAAGTAAGGAGGCAGGTAAGCAGGCGAGCGAGCAAAATCAAGGTGAGGTAATAATTAAAATAAACAATAATAAGAAATAAAAAAAGCGTTAAACGTAAATTACTGGCTGGCTTTCTTTTTCACTTCTTTCTTATAATCTACGAACATGAGCGGCCGGCGGGCGAGCAAGAGCAAGGAGGTGCGGTAATAATCATGTTGTAAGGCCTCTCGTAATGGTTTCTTCGGGTGGTCGAGTGCGTTAGGCAAGGCAATTTAGGAGAGGAAACTTTAAAGGAAAAATATGAACCGATTTTCCTACTTATTTTTTCCCTTTACGATCATGGTCAGCAAAGAGAGTAAGACAGAAAGAGACACACACGAAGAGAATATTCAGTAAGCTTTTTTTATTTGTCGTTTCTTAGGTCAGCAATAAACAACAAACAAATAATCAGTAAATTCATTCTTTACCTTACTTATTCATACTTTACGACCACGACCAGAAAAGAAAGTAAGAAAGATAATGAGACAAGACAATATTCAGTAAGCTTTTTTAATTTGTCGTTTCTTAGTTAAACAATAAACAGCAAACAAGTTATCAATAAACTCACAACCTGACTTACTTTTTTTACTTTACAATCGTGACAAACAAAGCAAACAAGACAACGAGACACGAGACAATATTCAGTAAGCTTTTTAAATTTGTCGTTTCTTAGTTAAACAATAAACAACGAACAAGTTATCAATAAACTCACAACCTGACTTACTTTTTTACTTTACAATCATAATCGACAAAGCAAACAAAACAACGAGGCAGGAGACAAAATTCAGTAAGCTTTTTAATTTGTCGTTTCTTAGTTAAACAATAAAAAAATAATTAAAAAAATGAATAAACTCACTACCTTACTTACTTTTTTACTTTACAATCATGACCAACAAAGCAAACAAGACAACGAGGCACGAGACAATATTTAGTAAGCTTTTTAATTTGTCGTTTCTTAGTTAAACAGTAAAAAAATAAAACAAAAAATCAATAAACTCACTATCTTACTTATCCTTACTTTATCATCGCGACCAACAAAGGAAACAAGAAAGAACGAAATACAAGAAAATATATGATAAACTCTTTAATTTATCTTTTTTTAGGTGAACAAAATAAGAAAGGATCAAGAAACGGTCTGTCCTGTTTCTTCCTTTCCGATCATGAACAGCAAACTAGCAAGCAAGGAAGTGAGACACAGGTGAGCAGGCAAGCAGGCAGGTAAGCAGGTAAGAGTCCCGTCCCCTGCCTACCTGCCCGCCCGGCCTGCTGAGGTGGGCGGTGACGTCATTCTGTCCACAGGTATTCTCCATGACGTAATATTCCCAGGTAACTGATTGACGAACGTGTCCCTGATCAAGGTGACCCTCCCTCGGCAAACACCTGTCGCCACCTTTCTAGACACTGGTAGACTCATTCAGGTAATTCATGTGTTTTTAAATCCTTCCAGGTAAAGCATAGACCAGGTGGACGTCCAGGTGACCCTCCCCCCTTAATTAGCAACGTGATGTCACCTGCGTAAAGACAGCACTAAAGCCTCGTCCAGGTGAGTCACGTGTTTTCTTATTCCCGGGTGGATGCCCAGGTGACCCCTCCCCTTGATTTAACACGTGATGTCACCTGCGTAAAGCCAGTATTTAAGTCTCGTCCAGGTGGGTCATGTGTCTTTATTATTCTCAGGTAAGATTATTCAGGTGTACGCCCGTTCGGTAACCTCATGACGTCATCTTGCCATTGATAGTCATAGCGCTTATCAAACTCAGGAAAGTCATGTATATTTGGTCTCCCTTTGATTTGACACGAGATATCACCTGCGCAAAGCCAGTATTAAAGTCTCGTCCAGGTTAGTCATGTGTCTTTATTATTCTCAGGTAAGATTATTCAGGTGTGAGCTCATTCGGTAACCTCGTGACGTCATCTTGCCATTCATAGTCATTCCGGGTAAAGGATGACAACGACCTTCTCTCTGTTAGTAATCGCTTGACGTCACCTTTCCATGGAGCCTCCCAAACTAACGTGACTTTGTGCTCACTCCAGGAAAACATCGAAACTTTTTTTTTTTTTTTACAAACAAGGAGACAGTTTAAGGGCGTAAAGAAAAATATTTAAAAAAAAAGCCCGCTACTCTCTGCTCCTAAATAGAGATCAAAGGAGTGTCCAAAAAGAGAGGTCAATTTCGAGACTGCTTCCTATATATCCGTAACCGTGTGAAGTCAACGTTCCATAGAGTTTCTCATTCGAGCGTAACCTGTGCATTTACTTATTCTCAGTACAACATCAAAACTACGTTCTCTCTTTTAGTAATCGCGTAAAGTCACCTGTTTTATGGAGCCTCCCACACAAAGGTGACCCTCTTGTGCTGTTATTCTTCCCAGGTAAAACATCGGAACAGCTTTCTATCTTTCAGCAACTCCGTAACATCACCTTTCAATGTCATCTCCCAATCAAACGCGATTTTTGTGCTTTTAATCATTCCAGATAAAAGCATTAAAACTACTTTCTATATTTTCGTAATCCCGTGGACACCTTTCCATGGAGTCTCACAAAACCAACGTATACCTTTTGTGCTTTTAATCATTCCAGATAAAAGCATTAAAACTACTTTCTATATTTTCGTAATCCCGTGGACACCTTTCCATGGAGTCTCACAAAACCAACGTATACCTTTTGTGCTTTGAATCATTCCAGATAAAAGCATTAAAACTACTTTCTATATTTCCTGACCGTGTGAAGTCACCTTTCATGGAACTTCCCAAGACACCATGACTTTTGTGCTCTGAATAATCTTCCTAGTTAAAGCCTCGGAGCTACCTTCTCTTTTTTTAAGTAAGTAAGTATGTAAGTAAATATTTATTGCTCTTAATAAATACATATATAGAGAATTATAGTTTAACAATTTCAGCGACAGTCTGTCGAGCCGAAGCTCCTGACAGACAGATGTTAATTAATAGAGAAGATGTTTTATTCCACCTTTAACACATCACAATAAATTTGACAAAAAAAATACAACCAAACAATATATACATTCCTTAGTGAGTAGTTTACTATATACAAAAATGTAGGGCTGCCAGGGGTTGTGTTGTAAATATTTTTTTATTTCTCTTTTAAATTTTGGGAGACTGCTTGTCTTGAGTAGTTCTTTTATGTTTAGTGGCAAGCTGTTAAAGAGTTCAGGGCCAGTGCATAGTGTGTTATTTTTATATAAAGATGTTCTAAACTGTGGACAAATCAGATCTACGTTATTGCTTCTAGTCTGGTGTAAATTATCAACAAATTTAAATATTTTATTACCTGACAAATTTGAAAACATTTTATATATCAGTAATAATGAGAAGTATTCATGTACTTTATCAAATTTCAAAATCTCCATTAAAGAAAAAATATCGGACACAGAATCAAACCTACCTTAGAAAAAAATACACCTGAGAATTTTTTTTCTGAGATATGGCAATCTTGTTTAAGAATAACCACACACACACACACACACACACACACACACACACACACACACCCATCACACACTCTCTCTTATCCCTTTCTTTATGCACCGGGTAGTGTGTTCTGTGTATTCCCAAGCACGGATCTCCCCTTGCCCAGTCTCCTGTCCCAAGCCTCCGCTGCAATAATCGAGATGAACGAAAAAATGAGATATCCGGGAGAAAGAAAACTCGCATACATACACACGCGCATGCACCCATCACTACGTCATGCTCCCCGGCAACCTTGGGAGCCCGAATGCCTGACTGATATTTAGGAGCAAACGGTTGACCGCGCCTTGTAGGTCTTCCTCTCAACCTGTCCTTACCTCACTCAGCCTTGCCTCGGCCGCCCCTGAAGACCACACCCTCCCGTTCCTCCTCCTCCTCCTCCTGCTCCTCCTTGTCTGTTGCTGCATCCGCCTTTGTGTGTTATGCTCGCCTGCAGTTGGGTTAGTAATGTATGCGTTCTATTTTCGGCCTGTATGTCAGTTTTGCACTTGTGTTTTGTTGTATTTGTTTGTCATTTGTACTACGGGATATGGAGATTGTTTCGTCCGTCTTTGTGTGTTATGCCCGCCTGCAGTTTGTTAGTAATGTATGCGTTCTATCTTCAGTATGTGCTTTATCATTTTCTCGTGTTGGATTGTGTTTATTTTCTTCTTATCTTTATTACGGGAGATGGAGAATGATTAAGTGCTATATTTTCTCGTGTTGGATTGTGTACATTTCCTTCGTATCTTTATTACGGGAGATGAAGAATGGTTAAGAGCTATACACATACAACAGAAAAACATGCCAGTAAATCGGTTTTCATTTCTCGTCTGTTTCTTACTCTTCCTCGTGTTTTATTCTATCTGTCTTATCATTATTGTGTTGCATCGGTAAATATACACCTTTCGTCTGTCAGTGTTGGAGTTTATTCACGTATACCATAGTTTGCCATGTCCTGGTTATGCCCAAAGCTTATTTTCCCACGAATCTATAGTCCTAATGTATCTAGTTTATGATTCTGTTCTAATCGTGACCTGTGTCCTGATTTTGCTTGTTTTCCGAGTATCAGGACACCTCTCCTCCCGAAATTGACCCCTCTTTCGGCCACCTCCTTGGATTCTTTTTAGGAGCAGCGACTAGCGTTTTTTTTTTATTATTGTTTCCTTTTTTTGTGCCCTTGAGCTGTCTCCTTTGTTGTAAAAAAAAATCAGAACATATCTCCTCCCGAAATTGACCTCTCTTTCAACTACTCCTCTTAACTCTTTTATATAGGGGCAGTGATTAGCGGGCTTTTTTTCTCATTGTTCTCTCTTTTTTTTATCCCTTGAGCTGCTTCGTTTACTGTAAAAAAAAAATCCCTACTTATTTTCCAACTCAGCATCTGTCCCGTTCTTGCATCCTTTCCACCGCTGGGTCATTACTTTTTTCCTCCTATACATCAGAGTCAACTCTTGTCTTTTTTATATTTCTTTCCTGCATTCCTTCCCTACCCAAATCCCAATGACCTGCGTGTGTCCCTATCTTTCTTTCCGTGTCCTGGCTTAACCCCGCTCCTTTCCTCTTTGCCTGTGTTCTGCTTTTGTCTGCCTTTTCTTTTCCATCCCCGTGTCCTTCCTCTTCCTTTGTTATATCCCGACTGATGTCCTGACCTTTGCCCCTTCCCGTGTCCCTTTCTGCTTGTGTCCCTGTCTCTTCTATTCCATCCCACGTTCCCTTTCTCTTCTTTTGTCCCTTCCTGCCTGTGTCCTCTTCTATCCCCCCTTGTGTCTTTCCTATTCCTAAGTTCCATCCTGACACATGCCCTAACATAGCCTTTATCCCTTCCTTCCCGCGTCCCAACAGCCCTTGTCTCCTCCCGCCTGTGTCCCGCTGCCCTGAGAGCAATATGTGTCTGGGGGTCAACACACGCCGGCCGTGGATCCTTTGTGGGCCGGGAATTATAGTTGTTCGGGTAATAATAGCGTGAGGAGGCGCCCGGACCGTCTTGTTCTGCCGCGACGCCTTGATCCCGCAGCTCAGGCGCCTCCAGGGGTTCATATTGCAGGGGAGTACGAGGCAGACTACAAACGACCCTCCTAGACATGAACTATAAACGCTAAAACCTCCCTCAAAACGCTGGGAACTGAAGACCACATTGGTAACTGAATTCTAATGCTAGGGAATTACATACTACCAAGCAACCGTCCTAGCCACCAATGAGTGACTCCATGACCTCCCATAAATCGCTGGGAACTGAAGACTCTTATTACCAAGGGTTAGAGGAGCAAGAAGCCCTCTGTAGCCATGAACTATCGACGCTAAAACCTTCCTTAAAACATTGGGAACTGAAGATTTTATCGCAAGGGAGTTGCATGCAGTCTACCAAGCAACCTTCTCAGCCGCCTACGATTGACCCCACGACCTCCTTTAGAATGCGGTGAAGTGACGACCACGGAGACTGCTACCAACTACCACTTATTTTGTATATGCACCTGATTCCCTTTTACTGATGGTAGTCCATGGTTCATCCTGTCCCGGTAAGGTCTAAAATTATTATCAATCTGCCTGGTCCTCTGTCCGGAGTTAGTGTACCTCGTCCTGCCCAGGCAAGGATTTTCATACTCATTTCCTCACTTGGTTTGCTGTCTGGTGTTAGTGTACTCCATCCTGTCCCGGTAAAGTCTAAAATTATTATAAATCTACCTGGTCTTCTGTCTGGCGTTCGTGTACCTCGTCCTGCCCCGGCAAGGATTTTCATATTCAATTCTTTACTTGGTTCTCTGTCTGGTGTTAGCGTACTCCATCCTGCTCCGAATAAAGGTTTTAATAATCATACCTTCATCTAGTTCTCTGATTTCAAAACTTTCTGGATTGCCACTTGGTCATTTTGGTTGTCTATCCTTTATTAATTCTAAACATGATCTAACCTGCCCATGTCCATTAATGTTTTGAACGTCACTGAAATAACCACAATCTTTGTCTGTTCGTTAATCCTTTATGCTCGCTCCCTATTTTTCCATGTCATACCCAGCATTCTTATTGTCATGTATCTGTGGGCAGTTTTTACATTTTTCCCTGGATTTTTTTATAAGACCACACATTCCTGGTATCACGTTATTGTTTTTTTCATGTTATACCGACCCAGCATTATTATTTTTCTCTAGATTTTTTTTTAATAAGACCACAAATTCCTGGCATCTCGTTATTCTTTTTTCCATGTTATACCCAGCCAGCATTCTTATCTTCATGTATCAATGCGCCCTTTTTACATCTTCCTCTAGACCTTTTTATTTATATGACCACAAGTTTCTGATGTCTCGTCATTGTTTTCCCCTCCCCCGCAATTTTTCCAAACGCCTGTATGCGAGTCACGTGCGTCGGCTGCCACGATGGGGAAAAAAATGGATAATCGGCAAATAAAAACGGAGAAATCCCAACCGTGTCTCTAGTAACCTAACCACTTCTTCCGCTCATGACAAAACGCTCCATGACACCGAAACGCTTTCCAGGCGGGGACATTAAAACACCTGGGGAGCTACAGCAGTAACCTCGGGGGCATTAAAACACCTCGGGAGCTACAGCAGTAACCTCGGGGGCATTAAAACACCTCGGGAGCTACAGCAGTAACCTCGGGGGCATTAAAACACCTCGGGTGCTACAGCAGTAACCGGGGCATTAAAACACCTCGGTGCTACAGCAGTAACCTCGGGGGCATTAAAACACCTCGGGAGCTACAGCAGTAACCTCGGGGGCATTAAAACACCTCGGGAGCTACAGCAGTAACCTCGGGGGCATTAAAACACCTCGGGAGCTACAGCAGTAACCTCGGGGGCATTAAAACACCTCGGGAGCTACAGCAGTAACCTCATATGGGCATTGTCTTCTGTTATTGTTTACAGGAACGGTACTTTTGTATTTAGTTCTTTTTTTCTATTGGTAAGCACTTGGGCTTGTCTCTTTTCACCTAAATAAATAGATAAGTAAAAATACAAATCCTATTAACATCTTCATATAAAAAATAAACCTGTAGAATAGATAAATAAATAGCGAGCCTTTCCTTTTTGGTTTCTAGCGGGATTTTTGTTTTCCTTTTCTTTTTGCCCTTGAGCTGTCTCCTTTACTGTAGAGAAAAAAAACATATAAAAGAAAATCAGTATTACCTCATGCAGACCTTCCCCTACCGACGTAACCAGAAACCGCTCCAGATAACCAGATCCAGCGGCCAAACCATCACACGAGAGGCAATTTTGGGCCCTCCTAGAAACTTCGCGCCGTGGTCTTGTCAAACTCCACGGAATCGGGACACCCAATTCGACAACACGAAGGTGACACAAGATTTCGTACGGCCTTTGTTTGTGTGTGTGTGTGTGTGTGTGTGTGTGTGTGTGTGTGTGTGTTATAAGTTATTACTCGAGTCCGGTAATCCACCCTCAGTCTCCCGGAAGATTGAACTCTACAAAATTAACAGATCGATCCCCGCAACGGTGCCTTCAACGGACCCATTTAGTCAAACCGAAAGGGGCCGACCAATCATACGCTGCTGCTTCCCCTCGACTGACCAATCACAACCCAGACAAGCTCAGCGTCAGCCAATCAGCGCCGCGCCTCCCCCCCTCCGCCGCTACCCATCAGACGGAGGAAAGAGGATAGGGCGGCACCTCCGAGGCGGAAATTCCAGCCGGGGCCGGCGGGCGGCGGGCGCCTGGGTGCAGCGCCCCGCCAGGTGGGTCAGGGCTTCGTGTTGCGCACCCCCCCCCCACCTCCCACCCTCCGACCTACCCACCCATTCCTTCCTTCCCCGTCCCCTGCAAAACCGTCTTCACACACCTACACCTACCAATTCCCCTGTATAACCTCCCTATTTGTCCATTCACCTCCGCATCCTCCTTAACCCGTCCGCTGCGACTGGCACGGATTTGGCTTTCACTGGTAGCCTGGTAAACTTAAAATCCCAGGTCTTTCTCTGCCTCTGTGGTGGATAGTGGAGCGTTTCCCTTGTGGTATTGGCGTGCTGGATATCCCCTCCCAAGGCGCAGGACTTTACATTTTTCTTCATTGAATTGTAGCAGCCACTTTTTGCTCCATTCCTGTAGCTTGGTGATGTCTTCTTGTAGGAAACCCGCAGTCAAGGGGTTAAATTCTACCCACCAACCTACCTACCAATTACCTACCCACCTGCTTTCTTTCTTCCCCGTCCCCCTGAAATCCATCTTCCCACACCTACACCTACCAACTCCCCTGCAACACTCCCCCATCAGCCCAATAACCTCCCCATCCGTTCATTCACCTCCCTATCCCCTTACCGACCCACTCACTCCCTTCCTCGACACCCTAAAATCATTCTTCCCAGACCTACCAACTCCCTTGTACCAGCTCCCCATCCACCCCTCTTCTCCCCATTCCCCTTTAACTCCTATCTAACTATATTTACGCCCTTAAACCCATCCA
The DNA here is from genome assembly GCF_024679095.1 of Eriocheir sinensis. Classification (NCBI taxonomy): domain Eukaryota; kingdom Metazoa; phylum Arthropoda; class Malacostraca; order Decapoda; family Varunidae; genus Eriocheir; species Eriocheir sinensis. Next base: position 18,161,199 of record NC_066534.1, read on the forward strand.
CATCCACCCGCCCGCCCACTCCACTCCCTTCCCACGCCCCTACATCCACCTCTTCATCATGCACCCCACTTCACCCATCCCATCAACCACAGCCCCCCCCTTCCCCTCCACCCTTATACTCTCCATACACCCACCCGAACCGTATCACCCACTACCCTCCCCTTCCCTTCCCTTCCCTTCCCTTCTCTCCCTTCCCTTCCCTCCCCTCCCACGCTCCCCCCTGCCCAGCCAGGTGCATCCAGCGACCCCTCTTCTCCACGCCATGCAACTATACAGACAGATTCCGCCCCTCCCCCCACTCCCCCCAACCCCGCTCCTCACCCACACCCACACACCCTACCCAGCCCCCACCCCGCCCCAACTCCAGCCATCACCCACACCCAGACCGATCACCCCTTCCTCCTCCTCTCAGCCTTCCCCCTTCCCCCTCCGCCGCCCCTCCCAGACAGTCTTTCGTCACGTCTGCAGCGCCGCCAGGTTACCCTTCACTGGAACCCATGAAGCCCGCCGCCACGCCCTCTTTCCCTCCCCAACACGGCGCTTCACGGAAAGACTCGCCGCCGGAAAAATGTTGTAAAATTAGTCGTTATATTAAGGAAGGACAGTGACCTCCGCCATGACCATGCATCGTTGAGGGTCGCCGATGTAGAGTAGTTTAATACAGAGAGATAGAGACATCAATCCCCAGCGAGCCATATGAAGGGACAGCGTTTACCCACTGATTTAATGCAAGGTATGGAAACCAATCTTCTCTTCTACAATACTTGATGGAGAAAAAAAAAGTGTTATTTTGATGAGAATACGCACACAAGCACACCCACCCACACACCTGCATACACACTAAACAAATGAATAAATAAATATATAACCAAAATTAAATAGAAAATAAGTTAAAAGCTAAAAAATATTAATCTTAATCTTTACTCAACGTTCACAGTGATCCGGCATAATTACGAGATTTAATTAAGTTTATAAGACAGTCATTTTTTTTCACTATCCGCTAATTACTTTCCTTCCTGCTGCTGACATGCCACCGAAACGAAAATCCTTAATGCAATGTAACAAAATGAATGAAAATCACATTAATTGACATGAAGATGTGTGCAGAATATTTCAAATTCATCAGTGCACGCTTCGGCACCTCCATTAGCGAAGAAAAGAGGAGGAGCATCCAGTCTCCTTTCCAACTAAAACATATCACTTTTTTTGGTGCAGAAAACCTTAGCAAACTATCACTGCAGGGCTCATAAAACTACCCACGGAAAGACCCAAAACAACCTATACGGAAGCCTTATCAAATGTGGATGAGTTTAAGCTCCGAAGTGTTTGAGAATATACCCCTTGGTAGCAAAAAGAGGAAGGGGATGAGTAGCAAATAGGATGGCGGGGAAGGACAGGTGGGAAGGGGGTTAAGGGGGAAAGGGGGTTACGGGGGGAAGGGGGATGAGTAGCAAGTAAGATGACGGAAAAAGACAGGGGGTAAGGGGGAGGGGTTAAGGGGGAAGGGGGCGGTAATGGGCGGCTTAGTAATGGGAGTTCTGCCGTTCACCTGTGCCAACGAAGTAATAAGCGGGTACAGGAGAGTGACGCGATCAAGCAGGCGTGACACACAGGCTGGAGGGCTTTTTTCAAGGGACTGGGAGGCCAATCACGTGACCCCATCAGTGACCCGGAACGCGGCGTGAGGTCAGGGAGGTCACGGGGGGGAGAGGGTCAGGGGGAGGTGAGGAAAGCGGCGAAACACCCAGGCACGCGGTGGGCACTCACAAAGGGGAGGAATGCCTAAGGGGAGGTAGGTGACGGGGGGGAGATGCATGTTCCTCCCCCCTCCTCCCCTCTCTCTTTCATTTTTCTCGTCCTCACTATATCTACCTATCTTTCTATCTATCTATTTATCTATTTGTCTATCTCAATGTAAGAGTGCCGATACATACATAAATAAAGACAATAGAGGAAATAATGAAGCTTGAAAGACTAATATAGACGAAGAATCTTATGAATTGTTGCAGACTGAGGAAAACAATTAAAAGACAGTGAATTTACATGTTACAATGGCGTGTTTGTAAGAGAGCACCACCTGGCCTTGTACTGCATTTTTAAAGACATCAACACACACACACACACACACACACACACACACACACACACACACACACACACACACACACACACACACACACACACACACACACAAAAGCACACACACGACTTCTAAACAGTAAAGGAGGCAGCTCAAAGGCAAATTTGCACTCTAAACAAAAGCATTATTCACACTCGATGATACCCTTTACTCGACTCTGGGCGATACAAGAAAGATCACCACTTGAGTTTATAAGATTTTCATAAAAGTAACAAAATAATCTTATAAACAACACAAAAACTTTATTCACCTTCAGGGAAACGTTATTTTTCTCGCCTCTGGACGATACAAGATAGAGCACGATACCTGGCCTTCTGTAACATTATCAAAAGAATAACACAAAAAATAAAAAATAAACCACTTAATCTTCTAAACAACACAAAAACATCATTCACAATCAGGAAAACTCTTATTTTTCTCGACTCTTAGAAGACGGCACAAGATGGAGCGCAATATCTGGCCTTCTGTAACATTATCAAAAGAATAACACAAAAAATAAAAATAAAAAACTACTTAATCTTCTAAACAACACAAAAACATCATTCACAATCAGGAAAACTCTTATTTTTCTCGACTCTTAGAAGACGGCACAAGATGGAGCGCAATACCTGGCCTTCTGTAACATTATCAAAAGAATAACACAAAAAAAAAACTACTTAATCTTCTAAACAATACAAAAACATTATTCATGCTCAGGGAAACGTTATTTTTCTCGACTCTTAGAAGACAGCACAAGATAACAGCACAATAACTGGCCTTCTGTAACGTTTTCAAGAGTAACACAAATACAAAAAAAAATACTAAACAAAAAACATCGTAATATAGCTACCCTCGAGCAAGCTTATTTTTCTCGCCTCTGGACGATTCAAGATAGAGCACAATACCTGGCCTTCTATAACACTCCCAAAAGAGTAACAAACAAAACAAAAGGAAATTTCTAAACAACACAAAACATTATACATCCTCGAGCAAGCTTCCTCTTCTCGACTCTATCCGCCACACAAAAAGATCCCTTAGACTTGTTAAATTTTCGAAGAAGAAACAAAAAAAATCTGATGAACGACACGACACAACATTATTCACAGTCCAGCACACAAGCTCCCTTCCTCGCCTCGCCTCGCCTCGCCTCGCTGGCCGCGCGGCACAAAAGTGGAGTGTCAAAGGAACAGTCAGTATGCAATCGGCGGAGATGTGTTCAGCGGCAGACAGTCCAGTAATTACCTCATTGTGTCTCCCTCCGCGCGAATATTCCCTATCAAGGCCAACACAAGCAGCCTGTCACCCATGCATCCACTCTTCACTCCCTTACGGCCCCATACCTTCCCGCCCCTCTACTCTCCTCCCGTTCCCATAGTGGTCTCTCGCTCTCTGTCTCAATCTCTACATCAAACCCTACACACACAGACAGAAGCAATGATTGAGTTTTTAGTCTTTTTTTTTTTACTTGTTTTCGATAACAGGATGAGGTAGGGGAGTTAAAAATTAAGGAAAAGAAAGCAATGAAAAGAGAAAAGGAATGAGACAAAAAAGAATAAATAAGGGATGATAAACAGAAAGATGAAAGACAAATAGAATAATAAAGGAAAGAAGAGAAATTAAAGAAAGAGAAAAGAGAAAAATGAACGAATACATGAATAAAGGGATGCACAAATGGATGAAAAAGAGGAGAGAGATAAAAAAGAAATGAATAGATGAATGAAAGAAGGAAAAAATAGAAAAAAGAAAAAAAGAAGCAGCCATAACCACACACCGTCAGCAATAATCTCAAACAAACCGAAACAAACAAAAATAAATCAACAGAAAAACATCAATAAAATAACCAAACAAAAAAAAACACTGAGCTAACTTTTTATTTCTTTTACATTTTCATACCCTTGAGTTCTTTACCCTTTACTGAAAATACAAAAAAAAAAATCAGGCAATCAAAAAGAAACCACTCTCAGAAAGAAGCAGAAGAAAATAAAAAAGAAAGAACAAGAAGAACTAGAAGAAGATGAAGAAGCACAGTAGGAGGACGAGGAAGGACTCGAACACGTGGTACAAAGGTAAGACACACAACCCCCACAAAAGGCAAGGCTTCTACAGATCATAAATTCTTCCTCCTCTTTCACCGCTAACACCTGCAATTTTAACACCTGCCCGAGAAGTAGTGGGAGGTGCTAAGCAAATCATATAGTGCTAGTCTCTCTCGTATTATTAGATAGAACACGAATTACGGGTCAGTATTTGCTCGAGAGAGAGAGAGAGAGAGAGAGAGACAGTGGGGATAGATACAAATAGATAGATTATATAAATACGTAGATAAATACAGATAGATAGATAGATAGAGAGAAAAAAAAACATGTGTGTGTGTGTGTGTGTGTGTGTGTGTGTGTGTGTGTGTGTGTATTGTTAGGGCCAAGCAGGAATGAATGAAATAATTACGCGTCACATAAAGTCTCCTCGTGATGTGCCAGCAACAGTATCGCCTTTCTCCGCAAACAAATACTTCACACGCACTGCAACCGAATACTTGAGCACCCTCCCCCTCCCTCTCTCTCTCTCTCCTTCCCTGCCTGACTGTATCGCCTTCCCTTACTGCCTCCTTCCATCCCTTCCTCACCCCCTTCCTTCCCTGCTTGACTATCGCCTTCCCTCCCTTACACTCTGCCTCCCCCTGCCTTCCCTCCCTGACTCCTTCCATCCTTCCCTTACACTCTGCCTCACCCCCTTCCTTCCCTGCTTGACTATCGCCTTCCCTCCCTGACTCCTTCCATCCCTCCCTTACACTCTGCCTCACCCCCTTCCTTCCCTGCTTGACTATCGCCTTCCATCCCTGACTCCTTCCATCCCTCCCTTACACTCTGCCTCACCCCCTTCCTTCCCTGCTTGACTATCGCCTTCCCTCCCTTACACTCTGCCTCCCCCTGCCTTCCCTCCCTGACTCCTTCCATCCCTCCCTTACACTCTGCCTCACCCCCTTCCTTCCCTGCTTGACTATCGCCTTCCCTCCTTGACTCCTTCCATCCTTCCCTCACACTCTGCCTCACCCCCTTCCTTCCCTGCTTGACTATCGCCTTCCATCCCTGACTCCTTCCATCCTTCCCTTACACTCTGCCTCACCCCCTTCCTTCCCTGCTTGACTATCGCCTTCCATCCCTGACTCCTTCCATCCCTCCCTCACACTCTGCCTCCCCCACTCCTTCCCTGCCTGACTATATCGCCTTCCCTCCCTGACTCCTTCCATCCCTCCCTTACACTCTGCCTCACCCCCTTCCTTCCCTGCCTGACTATATCGCCTTCCCTCCTTGACTCCTTCCATCCCTCCCTCACACTTTGCCTCCCCACCCACCCCCCTTCTTTTTATTATTTTATTTCTTCCTACTACTACTTCTATTCCTCCTCCTCCTCCTCCTCCTCCTCCTCCACCACCATCACCGCCATCTCCCAAATAATCTCATCATCTCTCTCTCTCACACACACACACAACGTAAATAACAATTACCATCAACAATAACAGCAAAAAACAAACGTTCAGCACGAGAACAACCATCAACAGATCACGCAGCAAACTGTAACATAACTTCCTTCCCTCCTTTCGTCCTTCCTTGACTCCGCTTATTAGAGGCAACGAGAGCACATGCCAAGTGAAGGGAGGAGGAGGAGGAGAGGGGGTAGAATAAACGAGTAAGAGGGTGAAGGGGAGAAGGGGAGGGCTAGTGTAAGTAAGCAATGTGTAGGTGTGGGAGTGTGTGTGTGTGTGTGTGTGTGTGTGTGTGTGTGTGTTACTGGCAGTGAGAAACAGGGTACGAGGAGTGAGTGAGTGTTAAGGTTAATGATGACCGAGGATCTCTATTATAATTGTTTAATCTTCTTGCTGTTCTTCTTCTTCCTCCCGAACCTAAGACTCGAGCATTACATCGCATTCAGCGCCTTCAGTCCTTGTGGTTGTGAACTGTCCCTTAAATCATGAGCTGCGTCCTGACTCTTAATTCGTGTTCCTCTTCGGCTACCCCTTCCTCCTACTCCTGGGTTTTCTGTACTTCCTGCTCCTCCTGTTTCTCCTACTCCTCCTCCCCTCCCCCCTACTTTACTTCTGAGTTCTGCTAGTCTTCCTCCTTTTCTTCTTCTTTTCCTCCTTTTTCTTTTTCTTCTGTCTTCCTCCTCTTCTTTTCTTCTTTTTTCTCCTCCTCCTTTTCTTTTCCTTTTTTTCATTCTTTTATTTTTTTTATTTTTTGTTTTTTCTTCTTTTTTTCTTTTTCCTTTCTTGTTTTCTTTTCCTATGTCTTCTTCCTTTCTTCTTCATCTTTTCTTTCTTCTTCTTCCTCTTCCTTCTCCTCCTCTTCCACCTCCACCTCCACCTCCCCCCGGAGCAGCAACACCATACCCTCATACAAAACCTTCTTAATTTTAAATTTAAGCAAAGATCCCGCAAAGGAGCAAACGTTTGAAGGCTTGGTAGTACACGGAACAGGTATATTTACGAGGCGCAGGTGTGAAAAGACTGCCTCAAGTGTGTGTGTGTGTGTGTGTGTGTGTGTGTGTGTGTGTGTGTGTGTGTGTGTGTGTGTGTGTGTGTGTGTGTGTGTGTGTGTGTGTGTGTGTGTGTTTTAATTAAGGATGAATTAAATACAAAATAAAGCAATAAATACAAAAATAAGTGCTTGATTCTTTGTATAAATACCAGCTGCATCTGTGTATCTGTCTATCTATACCTGTCTATCTATCTATCTATCTATCTATCTATCTATCTACCCCCCCTCTCAGCCTGACTGCAACTAGTGTATAAAGTGAAAAACGGCCAGCAAGAACATATGAGCGATTAACGTCACATCTGCATAAGTTATACGCTCCTCAGCCCTAACCACCTCCTTCCTTCCTCCCTCCCGCGGACGTGAAGGGCTTCGTGGCCCGGCCCTCACGCCCGGCCCGACCACGGCGATCACGAGGAGCAGAATGTAGAAGCGATCATTGCGTTGCCTTGCCAGCCTTGTTCCATGATAGTGCTGGGAACACGTCAACAACCACCGATCCGCCGCCACGTCATCACCACCACCCCCACCACCACCACCACTACCATGCACTGATCATCACCTGCCAAGCACTACTCACACACACACACACACACACACACACACACACACACAGGAAGACATGTAAATTGGTAAATTACACACTACACCTGCACATGCACACACGCAAATAAACACACACACACACACACACACACACACACACACACACACACACACACACACACACACACACACACACACACACACACACACACACACACACACTTTTTACCATATTATTTTATTTGTTTTAACCTTTCTATTTTTATTTTTTTTCTTCCTCGAGTTTCTTCAATATATTTCAACGTTAATTTCCTTCACACACGACTCAGAGCCTGCCCATAATTGTCTACATAAATTCTGAGTACTTGCTTTGAGACACTTTATATTTTCCTCAATTATGCTGCCTCCATCACATGACTGCCGCAGCTCCCTTTGCTTTTAATGGATATATTCAGACACGCTACAAATATTTCAATCTATTTTTGTTTAAGCTTTTTATATATTTTTGTTGTTGTTGTTGCTAGCTGAGTAAATGACAGGCTTCATTGATATTTTTCCTTTATTTATTTGCTACGTTAGTCATTTAGTCATTCGTGCTTGGTTATTTCCGTTGGTTCGTAAGATGGTGTCAGTTAATTAGTTTGATAATGAGTTACAGGTATTCACAAAGTCACGTTAGTTAGCTGGTTAGTAAGTTACATTTAGTTACTACTTCAGTTAGCGACATGGTTAGTTAGTTAGTCAGTTAGATATTAAATTATACATATCGAGTTACTTAAAGTTGGTCAGTTAGCGAGTTGATGAATTAATTAGTTATCTTAATCATTTTCTTCTGTCTTGCGCCTTAAACTTAATCAGACAAGTCGAGAGCCAGACCCTATGCACTCTGACTGAAGCGGTGGTGGTGGTGGTGGTGGTAGGGGATAGGAGGCAGTGGTGGTGGGGGTAATGATGGTGGAGGAGATCGATATGGAGGTGGTGAAGGAGGTATATATGGTGGTGGTGATAGGGGGCGGTAGTGGTTGGTAGGTGGCGGTGGTGGTGGCGGTAGGGGACAGAGGTGGGGGGGGGGGGGGGGTTAAGTGGTGTTGTGGGTGGTTGGGTTCAATGGCAGTGGTGGTGGTAATGGTGGTGGTGGTAGTGATGGTGGTGGTGATGGTGGTGGTGGTGGTGGTGGTGGTGCACTGAGCGACTCCCCGGCGGCCAGACAGACAGACAGACAGACAGACAGACATGAAGACAGACAGACAGACAGACAGACAGACAGACAGACAGACACGGGCAGGGTGAGCGAGTGCGTTACGGAGGCAGGATATAATTGACCTCCTCCTCCTCCTCCTCCTCCTCCTCCTCCTCCTCCTCCTCCTCCTCCTCCTCCTCCTCCTCCTCCAGCTTCCTCTTCCTTCCGCTCCACCGCCGCTTCCCCGCTTCTCATTATACCTCCTCCTCCTCCTCCTCCTCCTCCTCCTCTTCCTCTTCCTCGCCCTAAAAACAACTCACTCACTCTTTGCCGCCACGTCTGAAGATTTTTTACACTCCCTTCATTCCTTCTTTCCTTCCTTCCTTCTTTTTTTTTCTTTTCTGTTTTATTAATTGTTTGGTTGACTGCTTCGTTCCTTCCTTGTTTGTTTTTTCATTCCTTCTTTCCTTCGTTCCTTCCTATTTTTGTTTGCTTCCTTGTTTCTTTCTTTGTTAATTTCTTCCCTCCCTTCCTTCCTTCCTTCCTTCCTATTCCTTCTTTTCTTGTTTATTTGTTTGCCTCCTTTTTTCCCTTTCCTTTCCCTTTCCTTTCCTCCTTCCTCCTTTGCTTATTTCTTCCCTTCCTTCCTTCCTTCCTCTCTTTATTCGTTCCTCCTCCGTTCCCTCTTTTCTTCCTTCCTCTTCTTCCCTCCTTCCTTCTTTGTCTATGTCTTCCTTCCTTCCTTCCTTTCTTTATTCAGTTCTTCTCCCTTCCTTCCCTTCCCTCCTTCCTTTGTCGCCAATTTCTTCCTTACTTCTTCTCTTTCTTTATTCAATCTTCCTCCTTTCCCTCCTTACTTCCCTTCCCTCCTTCCTTCCTCTCTTTCTTTATTCAGTTCTTCTCCCTTCCTTCCCTTCCCTCCTTCCTTTGTCGCCAATTTCTTCCTTTCTTCTTCTCTTTCTTTATTCAATCTTCCTCCTTTCCTTCCTTCCTTCCCTTCCCTCCTTCCTTCCTCTCTTTCTTCTTTTCTTACTTCCTTATCGTATTTTTCTCTTTTACCAAACACTAAAAAATTACTTCCTAGAGATTTTCCCTTAATTATCTTTTTTCTCTATACATACCTTTATTTTTTAAGTATGTATGTATGTATGTATGTATGTATGAATGAACACCTGCAAAATACCTGTCACACCTGCATACTATCTTGTCAATGAGTCTTCCCGTATGGACTGTGTGTGTGCATGTTTTATTTTTATTTTTTTCCGCCCCCACCCTGTAAAATTTTCCTCCCACGTCGGTAATTTTCTCCCCTCCTGCACCGCGTCACTCTACATCAGGAGACTTTTTTCCTCCACTGAGACATTTTTCCTCCATATATATCTCCTCCATCCCAGCCAGCCGCTGCACTTTTCACACACACACACACACACACACACACACACACAAACCCCACATACACACACACCGCACGAGTAGCGTTTTAGTAGTGTAAGGTCATGGTCGGCAGGGCTTCTAAACAAGGTATGTACTTGGTATTCAATATAAAAAAAAACTTCTTAGCGAGTGATACTTTGATCGACTAATTGTTACTACGAATGATAAGACAAAGAGAAAGGAAGGGAGAAGAGATGAGGCAGATTGATACACAGGAAGGAAAGAAGGAAGGAAGAAACAGGGATGGAAGGAAGGAAAACAGATGTGAGAGAAGGAAAAGTGTGGGATGGAAAATAGGAAAAAAAACGGAAAGGAAGGAAGGAAGGCAAGGAGGAGGAAGTAGCAAAGATAGAGGGAAGGAAGGAAGGAAGGTATGAAGGCAGGATAAAATGAAAGGCAGGCAGGAAGGAAAAACTTAAGGAAGAAAAAGAAAGGAAGAGAGAAAGGAAGGAATACAGCAACTAAGGAAGGAAAGAAAATAGAAGGAACGAAGGAAGGAAGAAATAAATAAAAAAATAAAAAAAGAAAGAAAGAAAGAAAGGAAGGAAGGAATGGCAGCATCTCTGAAAATGAAAGTTTAAAAGGAGATTCTTCTCCCACGCCTTCCCACCTTATAACATCTCCCCCTTCCCCCCCTCCTTCAACTCCTCCCCACCCCCCTTTCCTCACCCCTTAGCCTTCTCCTCCCCTTATCTATACTCCCACCACCACCACCACTACCAACACTGCCACCACCTTCAGGGTTTAAAGAAACACCAGACTCATTATTGACGAATGTGTTAAATATGCAGGAGCTTGCTTGCTTGTGGGGAGAGAAGGGGGGAGGTTAGGAGGGGAGGGGAGGGAGGGAAGAAGACATGGGAGGAATATTGTAGGGAGGTAAGTAAGTTAAGGGGGGTGGAGGAAGGTGCGAAAAAGGTGAAGGGGGAGGATTAAAGTAGAGAGAGAGAGAGAGAGAGAGAGAGAGAGAGAGAGAGAGAGAGAGAGAGAGAGAGAGAGAGAGAGAGAGAGAGAGAGAGAGAGAGAGAGAGAGAGAGAGAGAGAGAGAGAGAGAGAGAGAGAGAGAGAGAGAGAGAGAGAGAGAGAGAGAGAGAGAGAGAGAGAGAGAGAGAGAGAGAGAGAAAGCAGGACAGAACAGAAGGAAGCAGGAGATAGGGAGGGAAAAGAGAATACAGGAAGACAGACAGACAGCAAGCAGGTATAGGATGGTAGGAGAGGAGGAGGAGGAAAACAAGGGGAGGAAGGGAGGAAAGCAGGGAGACAGGGAGACTAAATAAGAGGCAGGAAAGCAGACATACACCAGACAGGGAGGGAGGGAGGGAGGAGAGAGGGAGGGTTGCCAGGGGAGGGAGGAGGGGAGGTAAGGGTGGGGAGCAGGGAAGCGTAACACCCAGCACACGGGGAGACCTTTGCCACACGCCCAAGGGGGAGATAAAAGACGCCCCAGCTGGGAGTTACAAGAGGTGGGGAGCCATTGCCCAAAGTGAAGCGAGTGTGCATTAACCTCCCCGCTCTGACACTCTCCCCAGGGCCTCGATTACAGCACGGGGGAGAGGGGAGGAAAAGGGGGGATGGAGAGAGAGGGTGAGGAGAAAGTGAGGAGGGTGATAAGGGAGGAAAAGGGGGAGAAGGGGGTGAGGTTTATATTGCAAGGGAGAAAAAGCTTAGAAAGGAGAGAGTGAAAAGGGGAGATAAAAAAGGGAGAAGGGAGACTGAGGTGAGTATGGTAGATCAGAGGTGATGAAATAGGGAGGAGAAAGGGAGAAAGGGAGGAAAGGAAAGAGAGTTTTATATTGCAAGGAAGGGAGGAAATGGAGAGAGGAGATAGGAGAGATAAAAAGGGAGGCTGAGGTGGTAGGGTGGAGATGAGACTGGAGAAGGAGAGAAAGAGGGAGAATAAAGGAGAGGAAGTGAGGTGCATATTGTAGGGGAGGAAAAGAAGGGAGAAAGGGAGAGGAGAGGAAGGGAGACTGAGGGGAGGTGGGGAAGATGAGAAAAGGATGAGGGGGAGAAGAGGGAGGAAGGGGAGTGAAAAAGGGAACATGGAGGTGAGGAATAATTGAGGAGGAGGAGGAGGACTGGTTGGGAGACTAAAGGGGAGACGAAAAAGAAAAAAAAAGTCATATAAAAAGCAGGGGAGAGAAGAGGAAGAGAGGAAGGGGGAGGGGGGCGAGGGTGCACGAGGGGAGGAATCGAAAATGGGGAGGAGGAGGAGGAGGAGGAGGAGGAGGAGGAGGAGGAGGAGGAAGAAGGGGTGTGAGAGGTGCATGACACGGGCGTTTGGCGCTTTGGCGTGACTGCAACATATATAGTATTATACACCTCCGCCCCCCCCCCCTTCTCTCTCTCTCTCTCTCTCTCTCAAGGTGTTAATGAGGTCACTGCTCCCTGGCACTCGGCAAATTGTTGGATCATTTTAGCAATCTTCTTAATCCTCTAATCCTCCTCCTCCTCCTCCTCCTTCTCCTCCTCCTCCTCTTCCTCTTCTTCTTCTTCTTCTTCTTCTTCTTCTTCTTCTTCTTCTACTTCTTCCTCCTCCTCCTCCATAAACATCTTCGACACATTCAACAAACAAGCTCTTCAGGTTAGCATCAACAGCTCCATTTCCTACAAGAGTAACATTGCTCACACTGATGCTGGTGATCATTAGTGGAGCGACGGGCGATGGTCAGGTTGTGGATGCTGGGTTAAGGGATCGTCACTTCGGAGGTGCATGCTGCGTGGGTGGATGATGGGGGAGGTGGTGCGGATATGAAGGGTGGATGGAGATTGACGTGGAGTAGTGTGGAGGTAGTTTGACAGTTGTGGAAGTAGTTTGACAGGGATATGGATAGTGGTAGTGGTTACGTATTTCCTTTGTTTTTGTTTTATGAGTAAGTAGGTAAAGTTGAGGTATACCCAATAGTCGCTCGTGGCCTCGGTGCTCAGATCCGTTGCATTAGCCCTTGAGCCTCACTTCAAGGGTAAAACGAAAACAGAGAAAAAAACGCAATATACTGCCCTCACAAATGAAGAAAGGAGAGCTAGAGTACCAATAACCATACAATATTATCGTTATATAACCAACCAATCGGACTCACACGTAACATGCAGCGCAGCCAACCTTCGCCTCCCTAATCTCGATAAAGGATATTGGAAAAGACTTCAGGAGGGAGGAGGAGGAGGAGGAGGAGGAGTGGGTAACCGTTTTCCTGTGCTACAAAACCCTCGCTGAAAGGCTGGCACGGTTAAGTTCTCCCTTGTCTGCGTAGAAGCGTTGAGACCATGAGAGCAGACAGTAGAAAAGGTTAGCAAAGAATATTGGAAAAGATCATGTGATACAACACCCTCGTGGTAAGACAGGCATGGCTACCTCCACCTCTATTTGTGTGGAAGCGTCGAGTCAGTGGAAGCACACACCAGATCAGGTTAGCAAAGAATACTGTATTGTATTGTGAATATTGTACATGAGGGAGGAGGAGGAAAAGGAGGAGTAAATAACCCTTTCCTGTGCTACAAGACCCTCACGGCAAGACCAAAACTCGCATGGCTACGTTCACTTACGTCTGGGTTAAGTCCAAGGAGGCAGACAATGGATAAGGTTAGCAACGAATATTGGGAAAGGTCTCAAGAAGTAAGAGAAGTGAGTAATTCTTTCCCTGTGCTACAAAACCCTCGCGGCAAGACAAAAACTAGCATTTCCATGGTCACCTCGGTCTGTGTGGAAGCGTCGCCCATGGAGGCAGACAAAAGATCAGGTTAGCAAAGAATATTGGAAAGATTTCAGGAGGGAGGAGGAATGAGTAACTCTTTTCCTGTGCTACAAAACCCTCGCGGCAAGACCAAAACTGGCATGGCGAAGTTCACTAGTGTGGGAGCGTTGAGTGCATGAAGGCAGACAACAGAACAATAGATAAGGTTACCAAATGTCGCAGCGAATCAATAATTTCAGCTGATGTGGACCTGACGATAGCAATCAAGATCTCTGCCCAGTACTCACCAACATTTCTTCATCGCCTAAGTACACAGGTGTGAAGAGGCTCTCGTACAAGCTATGGGTGGGCGTTTTTCAAGAGCCTAGTGACAGGTTTACACGGCTTTGGAACCATGAACGTGAGAACCAAGCACCTCGTGAGGCTTGACTTATCTTCTTTTTGCCCTTGGAAAACATTCATAGTGAGGACATGAGGAGGTGGTGGCTGAGTGGGCAGCGTGGTCCAGGAGGACGCAGGTTTGCGACCCGTCCCCACGCGACAAAGAAGATGGCAATTTTTCAGTCCTCGCCAAGTGGCCTATGACTACCCACATGCTGCCCTGAAGACCATCTCTCAACCCGGACTCTAAACTCTGTCTAAAAGAGGATCAAATATGAGCTCCTGGGGGCAGCATGAGTCAAGCAAGATGGTACCTCTATAAACACTTGCCTGCGCTATAACGGGCTGGGGCCGACCACCACGCACCACCAGGAAACCCTACCGGTGCCATTGGAGAAAGGTAAAATAAAAAAAATTGGTGCAGATAAGACAAACACGTGTCCCTCATTATTGTACACAACTCCAACGACTTTCTTCCTTATCGTCTTCTTAGACATCCGCCTCACCCTTCCAACGCCTCCTCCTCCTCCTTTATATTTCTGCAGTTTACTGTTCCTGTTTTTTCTTCCTATTACATCTCCATATTCCTTCACTCTCCCCTCCCACAACTCTCCTCCTAATCCAGTTTCTACACCTTCATCCCACCCCCATTTTCCTCCTCCTCCTCGCGCCAAGTCTCCCTCAATTAAAGCCGCCACCAGCCGCCTCTTTTATTACGGGCGTCTCCGGTTACGAGGAAAGGTTAACCCGGATAAACATTCACCACTTTTGCCGCGTTTTTTGTCCTAAATGAGTCACAAAATAACTCCTCCCTCCCTCACTCCCACGCAATCCTCCCCCTTCCCTCTCCTCCGCTGTCACCCATTTCTCTCCCTCTTTCTCTTCCTCCTCTTCCTTTTGAGCGGCCACTGATGAAAGGGTGTCGCGGGGTACATGAGAATTATATACTGGGAGCAGAATTTTACCTCACTCCTATGTCCGCCGGGGAGGGGGTGAAGAGGGGAAAGGGAGTGTTAGGGAGTAGGGGAAGGGTGTGTGTGTGTGTGTGTGTGTGTGTGTGTGTGTGTGTGTGTGTGTGTGTGTGTGTGTGTTGAATAATGGATGGAGGAGGTGGAGGAGGAGGAAAAATATGGTCGAGGAGGTGGTGGTGATGGTGGTGGTGGTGGTGGTGGTGGAAGACATAATAATCAAAGGTAGTGGTGGTGGTGGTGGTGGTGGTGCGTGAGGTTAAGGAGGGTACAGAACGTGGTGGTGGTGGTGGTGGTGAGGCAGGATGGAGAGGTGGAGGTTATGATGATATTAGTGGTGAGGGGTGGTGCGTGAGGTGAGGAAGGGGTGGTGATAAAGGAAGGGGTGGTGGAGGTGGAGGTGGTGGAGGAGGTGGAGGTGGCATTAGTGGTGAGAGGTGGTACGTGAGATGAAGAAGAGAGACATTACCGGAGTCATTAGTGGAGTGTTAGTTGTATGGTGGTTTGTAGTGGAAGTGAAAGTGGAAGGAGACAAGCGGATGGAGTAGTAATAGTAGTAGTAGTAGTAGTAGTAGTAGTAGTAGTAGTAGTAGTAGTGGTGGTGGTGGTGGTGGTATTAGTTGTTGTAGAGAGATAACTTGCAACGTCTACAAAGCTTAAAAAAAAACAATAAAATACAAAAATGAGGAAAGGAAAGTCGAAAGTGAGGAAAGGAAAGGACAAAATGAAGTACAACGATGAACTAGTAATTAAAGAAAGAAGGAAAATCTGCAACAGTGAAAAAGGCTTAAGAATCACAACGAGGAGAACGAAAGATGAGAAAAAGAGACAGAGGAAATTATATAGACAGGGATGAACGAGCCTAGTCAGAACGAGAAATAGAATAAAACTTGAGGAAACGACAGAGAGAGGGTAGAACAGGGATGAAGAGGAGGAAGGCAGAAGAGAAGTAAGACCCACAACAGTAAAAAAATGGTAGAGAATGACTGAGAATTGAGGAGGAAAGCAGAAGATAAAATAAGACCCGTAACAGTAAAAAAAAACTATAGAGGATGACTGAGAATTGAGGGAAAAGAGAATGGACACTGAGAAAGGCAGGTGAGGAAAGAACATAAGAACATACGTATGAACTAGTATTGTTGGAGAGAGAATGAAGAGGTGCAAGCGAAAGAGATTAGAGTAACAACGAGATAACAGAAGATGAGGAGAGGAAAGTACAGGGATAAAAGAGGTTAGTCAGAACGAGAAAGAGAATGGAAGGCAAAGAAAGGAAAGAGGATGGAGAATAGAGATGAAAAGAAGAGGAAGACTTGCAACAAAGATAAAAGATAATAGTGAAGATGGAAGATAAGAGAAAAGAAGATGAGGAGTAGAAGATAGGGAAAGGACAAAGGGTAGAGGAGTAGAATAGAAACAAACTGGTATATAAGGTAGGAGAGAAAGAAGATCTGCAAGAGTGTAAGATGATAGATAATAGAGAATGGAAGATGAGGAATAAAAGGTGAGGAAATGACAGAGAATAGTATAGAGGGATGAACGGATAAGGTAGGAGAGAAGAAGTAAGACCCGCAACAGTCAAATACAATAAATGATGCCGAAAAATAAAGGATGATAGAGAATGGAAGGTGAGGAAAGGAGAAAGGGCAGTATAGGGAGATGAACGGGTGAAGTAGGAGAGAAGAAGGAAGACCCGCAAAGAGTTAAATACAATAAATGATGCCGAAAAATAAAGGATGATAGAGAATGGAAGGTAAGGAAAGGAGAGATGGCAGTATAGAGGGATGAACGGGTGAGGTAGAAGAGAAGGAGGGTCTGCAGCAGTGAGGGAGGCTCGAGTCACCCACCACGAGTCCGGAGTAATCGATATTGGCGTCCACTACTGCAAGCTCAACGGACACACGGACACGGCTGCAGACACGGCCACGGACAAATGGAGCTACAGTGGACTTTAAGAGATTAGAGGACATAATATTCAGCGGACATGCATAGAAGAGAGGACTGCAATGATCTAGACTTTTTTCTCCTTTTTCTTCTTTTCATCTTTGACATTTTACTTTTTTTTTTTTTACAACAAAGGAGACAGCTCAAGGGCACAAAAAAAATAAAAAAAATAAATAAAAAAAGCCCGCTACTCGCTGCTCCCAAATTATTGCTATTATTATTATTATTATTATTATTATTATTATTATTATTATTATTATTATTATTATTATTATTATTATTGGTATTTTCTCCTCCTCTTCCTCTTCCCACTTCTCCTTATGACTTTTAATGCAGAAATGTGGGTGAGAGAGAGAGAGAGAGAGAGAGAGAGAGAGAGAGAGAGAGAGAGAGAGAGAGAGAGATTTGGAGCAAGTATAGCAAATGCAGTGAGAGCGTGGGTGGTATGATGTTTCTCTCTCTCTCTCTCTCTCTCACACACACACACACACACACACACACGTACACACACGTACACACACGCACTCCCCTCCCCCTCCTCCTCCCACCCACACGTTCACACATCGTCCTCCTTCAGGCAGCAAGTTCACTATCAATAATTAAAACTCTAAGAAACGATCAATGCCTCAGGAGAGTAAGCAATTCAACAACGACAAACAACACCCAGTCACTTCGAGCCCAATACTCTTCTGAAGTCACCAAGTATTGATAAGAGGGTTACAGGTCCTCCCAGCCCTCTTATGTACAGGACCATATTCTTCAACATTTCGGTGCCCAAGTACATTCGCTGAGCAAGGCCTTCGTATACAGGAGTTGTGAGCATTTCCATGGGTAGATTTAGGACCGTAGTGGTAGTTTGACAAAGCTTCTGTACTATGAACGTGAAAAAAAAACATTAGTATCCGATTAATCTCCTTTTCGGCCTTTGGTAATAGTTGGTATGAGAAGCATGAATTCCTGAACCCTTTTATGCTTATCACGGAAAAGGAGGAAGTGGGTGCCAGAGGGAGGGACGGGGCGAGGTGAGAGACGAGACGGGGCAAGCATGGTGAGACGGTGGCAAGCAAGATGAGAGACAGATGGACAGGTAAGATGAGGACAAGATGGACAGACGGACGGTAGAGAGGCAAGATGAGACAAACAGACGGACAAACGGGACGGGGCAAGCATAGTATAGTGACGGGGCAAGCATGAAGAGACGGGGCAAGCAAGATGAGACAGATGGACAAGCTAGATTAGGGCAAGACGCACACACGAACGGTAGGGGGTCAAAATGGGACAGACAGGACATATGAGACGGGGCAAGCATATAGTGACGGGGCAAGTATGGAGAGACGGGGCAAGCATGTAGTGACGGGACGGGTCAGACGAGGCGGCGGAGGGCAAAAAGAGCAAAGCAGTAAGAGACGAACCCCATGACCTTCCTAGTGACCCGGAACGTTGGTGCGGCGCTGCGAGGTCATGGGTGGAGGTCAAGGGGTGAGAAGGCTTGGCGAGGCACGCGGCGAGGCACACACGGGGGAGGAAATAACATGGGGGGAGGAGGGGGAGGAGAGAAGGTGACGGAGGGAAATATACATCTTCCTCCCCCCTTTTTTTCTCTCTCTTAAACACGTGAGAGGAAACACGGCCATGAGGGAGAGAGAAGATGATGGGGTGGGAACATACTTCTTCCTCCCCTTTCTCTCTCTCTCTCTCTCACCGGAGGCAGGAGGGGGGGCGGGAAGAGAAGGTTTAGCCATTTGTTCGCCGCTGCTTGCAGTCAGCACACGGCCCGGTGGTCTGCCTGAGGTTCAGTGATCGCCTCCCTTGATGCACACAACTCTCCACACCTTGCGCTGGCCAGACATGCTGCTGCTCCTCCCCTACCTGTGCCTCCTTCTCCTCCACCTCCTCCTCCACCTCTTCCTCCTCAAATATCTATATCCTACACATGAACCAGTCATTTTTTATCTCTCTATCACATCTATAACTACAAGAACATCTTCCAGTCTCTTTATCTCTTTTCCTATACCTAACGAGCATCGATCAGTCTTTCTATATCTATCTATTCCTACAGGATCATCGACAAGTCTTTTTATCTCTTCATCTATATTTATACCTACAAGAACATTGACCAGTCTTTCTATTTATCTATCTATATCTATATCTATAAGAGCATCACTTAGTCCCTCTATCTCTTTATCAATATCTATATCTACAAGAACTTTATATCTATTTCTACAAAGGCATCGACCAGTCTTTCTCTCTCTTTATCAATATCTATATCTACAAGAACATCACTTCGTCTTTCTATTTCTTTATCTATATCTATACCTACAAGAACTCTATATCTATTTCTACAAAAGCATCGTCCAGCATCTCAATCTCTTTATCTAAGCGACACCAGCATATTCAGATCTAGAGGAGTGGGGGAAAGCGGAATTACAGGTACAGGAGGAAGAGGCGCAGGAGGAGGCGGAGCAGCATGCCTGGCCAGCGCAAGGTGTGAAGGGTTGTGTGTATCAAGGGAGGCGATCACTGAACCTCGGGCAGACCACTGGGCCGTGTGATGCCTCCCCCAAGCAGCGGTGAGCAGGTGGCCAGACCCCTCCCTCCCACCCTTCCCAGCCCCCAGGTGAGAGAGAGAGAGAGAGAGAAATAGAGAAATAGATAGATAGATAGATATAGGCAGATAGAGAGCAGTAATCCTCTAATATCAGGTAAGAAATCGTGTTAAGTACAAGGGAATGTATATAAGACTTACTATAAACCATGAAGTGAACTGGACATGCTGACTAAAACTACTCATACATACAAACATACATACATACACACATACACACACACAAACATGCAGGTGAAGGAAAAGGTAAATCAAGGTGCTGAATCATACGTATCCAGGTGTGTCTTGATGGTGCGAGGGTGACTGGCAGGGTGAAGGTGAAAGTGAGAGGAATGATAATGAAACACCTGCAATTAAAGAGTGAAGGGGGGTGAGGGGGCGGAAGGGGGAGGGGGGTTGAAGGTGCGTGTATTGGGTAACGCTGTGGTGAGAGCTGTGAAGTGGAGGTCGTCTGTCTGTCTGTCTGTCCAGTGTGGCGGTGACGGTGAAAAAGTTAGACAATAAAATAAAACAAACAATAGATTAAACGGTCGCCTATGAAATCAAAGCAGTGAAGGGCTTGTTGATGACGGTGGTGGAGAGAGGTCGGGGTTGACGAGGCGAGAATGGATAAAACTGAGACGCCATGAGGGTTAGGTTGATTGACAAAGACGGTGAAATAGAAGGTGTACGGGCGCTGAGGGCTGCTGAAGTGTCATTGGGGTGCATGTCAACTACCGAAGAAGCCCCTCGCTGCCGTGGTGAAGATGCCCCAGAAGCTGCCATGCCACAGGACTTTACGGGTCGTTGTATAAGACATTTCATCGCCCAAAAACACCCATTTGACAAGGCTTTTTTAGGAGTGGTGGGCATTTCCAGGATAGTTATATGACCCTGGTGGTAGTGTGACCCTTCCTCTGTACCATGAACCTGAAGAAACTCTCATTAGAACCCGATTGACCGTCTCTTTGACCTTTAGAAATAGATAATGGGAGGCGAAAGTGTCTTGTAATGCCGACCTATGATGTTCTAAGGGTAGCTGCCACGCCATGACCTCCCAGCATCCACCAGTACAGCCACCACCACCACCACCACCTGCCTTGTGTGCCCCCTACCTTAACCAACGCTGCATGTCAACTACCGAAGAAGCCCCTCGCTGCCGTGGTGAAGATGCCCCAGGAGCTGCCATGCCACGCGACTTTATGATGTTCTAAGGGTAGCTGCCACGCCATGACCTCCCAGCATCCACCAGTACAGCCACCACCATCACCACCACCACCTGCCTTCTGTCCCCCCTCCCCCACCCCCCACACACACACATTCTCATAAGCCGCATGTATACGAGGCCTACACTGCAGCTCTGGTTTCCGCGGGTGTCCAGTGATCAGCGTGAAGAAGGTTTGCCTGCCAGGTCGTGCGCGTCCCGGCTAATGGCACGCCCGCCCTGACGGACTGCAGGGGGGGCGGGGGCACAACGACCACACATTCCCTGTTAATGTTGCCCTCGAAGAGAAAACTGTCTCCGCCATTTGCGTGCTGGGGACCGGAAAACCAAAACTGCACCGCTTGTCACGAGTGTTTCCTGTCGAGGCTTTGCAGGGGAGTGTTGCTGTGTGGTTGGTATTCCCAGACGCCTCTATCTCTCTCATCAACAATGGAACCTCAACCATTTCCAAAGACCAAAAAGGAGATTAATGGGGCTCTAGAGGCTTTGGAGAAGAGTGTTACTGTATAGGAGGTATTCCCAGACGCTTCTATCTCTCTCATCAACAATGGAACCTCAACAATTTCCAAAGACCAAAAAGTAGAGTAATGGGGCTCTAGAAGCTTAGGAGAAGAGTGTTGCTGTGAGGTCGGTATTCCCAGACGCCTCTATCTCTCACATCAACAATGGAACCTCAACCATTTCCAAAGACCAAAAAGGAGATTAATGGGGCTCTAGAGGCTTTGGAGAAGAGTGTTACTGAATAGTTGGTTTAGTCAGACGTTTCTACCTCTCACAAACAATATCCAAAGACCGAAAAGGAGATGAATCGGGTTCTAACGAGTATTTATTTAGGTTCATGGTACAGAAGATGGGTCAGACTACCACCAGGGTCATAAAACTACCCCTGGAAATGCCCGCAACTCATATACGAAACCCTTGTTAAATAGATGTGTTAATGTGCGGAAATGTTTAAGAAAATAACAACTAGCCTAAGCGAGTGTGTTCTGACGTGGTGTTGAGATCAATCAGCCTCGTTGCAGTGCTCCAGCGTTACCCCGTGTAATGTGTATGTCTCAATTGCCTCCAGTGAACAAACAGGAAGGAGCAGGTGGTGATTTCTGTGCTTTGAGATGTGTTTCCGGAAAGTCCTTGATTTGTGCGTGTGCGTGAGAGAGAGAGAGAGAGAGAGAGAGAGAGAGAGAGAGAGAGAGAGAGAGAGAGAGAGAGAGAGAGAGAGAGAGACAGGGCTCCCACTATTAAACCGAGGCGCGGAGTTGAGGATTCTCGCCCCGCAGGATGTGGTCCCTTACCTACCTCACCACAGAACAAATCTACCTGAGGGGAATCCACAAACGAGTCGACAAGTCACCTTACGGCTCATGTCAATAGTTAACGCTGCCTTGCTCCTTGCTATTACCGCCCATTCACTCTCCCCGCAAGATAAGGCAGCCAGGCAGGAAGAAAACACCCTTATTCCAGCGGGTATGACCTTATTACGGTCACTCCCCTCAGCCTGACGCGCCGTAACTCCCGGAGGACGTGACGCGGGGCTGCTGGGGGGAGGGCTATACGGGGGGGAGGACGGGGGAGGAGGCACACAGCGAGAGGACAGGGGGAGGCAACACGGGGGGAGGAAGCTTCACAAGGAAAGGAAGGGAGGGCTGCTGGGGGAGACTACGAGGGGGGAGGACGAGGAAGGGGGGCTGCTGGGGGAAGTTACATGGGAGGGGGGAGGGGGACAAAGCAACACGGAAGGGGGATGAGGAAGGTCACAAGAGGAGGAAGGGGAGGAGGATACAGAGGCTGCAATTGAGGGAGGAGGGGAGAGGAGGCTATACAAGGAGGAGGACCAGGGAGAGGGGGGCTACACAAGAGGGGGGCAGGGGGGGCTATACAAGAGGGGGGCAGGGGGGCTACACAAGAGAGGGGGCGGAGGAGGGGGCCAGGGCCGCACAACCATGTAATAGAGGTGTCCAAAGGCTCTAGTCTCCACACCTCGAGTTTTCCTGTCCGGGGAGGGAAGGGGAGGTACACAGGGGGACACGGGAGGAAGCCAATAGCCTTTAATATCAGCCTTCCGTTGATCGTCTTCATACATACTGTTTCCTCGTCGCTCTGATCAACGCTTCAGGTCGCTGGCAAAGGACGAGGAGAGCATCACGGGAGGGAGGGAGGGCGTGACGGCCAGACAGATACATGAACACATCGAGGCTTCTTAATTCAGGCCGGATACTGGTCGGCGAGGCGTGACAAAACATAACCACCACCTTGCCTGTGTGTGTGTGTGTGTGTGTGTGTGTAGAGGTTGTACCAGACGTCTGAGTGTTGAGTGAAGGTTAACACGGCGGCTGCCCCCACACGCCCCGCCGCAGACACGGTGTTCCTGTGTTCGCGGGGCGGCGCAGGGCTGAGGCAGACGAGGTAATGCCATACAATATTTACCAGGCGGCGTCCCGCAAGGCACCGCATGTGAGCAACGGAGGCGTTTCGGGGAAGGAGTTTTGCAGTGAGCTCACGCGCTTAAGGTTTATCCGAAGTGAAATTGGTTTGCTTCTTAAAAGTGAGGCTGACATAATGCAGCCTGACATATTTATGGTAATTAAAATTCCCTTCCTCGCGACGCCATGGAATAAGTGTCTGGAAGCTCAGGCCGCGGCTACGACGGGTTCATATTTACCACGCTTAAAAATATACATATACACATACATACTTACATACATACATACATGCACACTCTCGCGCACGCTCGCCCCATTAAATCTGTCTTTACAAAATTCTAATTCTTTCTTGACAAAAATGCATTCGTATGTATCATGCAAATGCCAAATGTGATTCAGTTTTTAGCGTGCACCACCTTCTCCCCCCTCCTCCTCGATCCCTGCCCCCCTCCCTCCATCGTACCTCAGCCAATCAGGGCGGTGATACTTTAAACAAATTTCCTGCATGTCATCAATTCGTTCATGCAAATATAAACAACCACTTCGTGTAAACATCGTTGTAGCTGTTCCAATAATGCAATGGTCACGCACATTTCAGCTTGCCGGCAATATTTTCAGGCTTCAATAAACACTTCTCGAGCATTACACTGTCTCGTTATTTATTCAATACTGTTTTCCTCTCCGCGTCTGTTCCCGTTCGTTTTATCACAAACTTGAAACGACCAATAATCGTCAAATCTCATTACCTCCCCCCGCTCCCCCTTGATGACTCCCCCGCGGCCCCGTCCCCAAACAATCATCGTGCTCCCAGCCCCCTGCCCCCCTCGCCCTGCCGCACGCCGCCCTCAATTCCTGTCCTCCTCTGTCCCCCCACCCCCCCACACTGCAGTGTCACCCCGCCGGCCGCCCCGTCAAGACGCTGTTTTCCTCGACTCTGTAATGTAAAATTAATGACCCACACGACCCGGAGAATAAATCTCCCATGAATATTAATGGCGTTTCTTTCCTTCCCTCCCCGGGCGAGGCGACGCGCCATGCACGGACGCCCGCACGCCTCGACGGCCACCAGGCGACGACAGGAACACTGATGGCATAAACAACAGACACGACACACCATTCAACTCTTATCGCCATTTTTTTTTTTTTTTTTTTTTTTTTTTTTTTTTTTTTAGTCGCGGCCTATAGCGCCGGTAGGCTTTTTCCCGGTGGGGCCAGATGGTCGGCCTAAGGTTTCTTCCCGGTGGGTCCAGATGGTCGGCCCAGCCCGTTCTGGCGCAGGCGAGTGTTTATAGTGGCGCCATCTTGCATTTGTACGCATACTCCAATCAATAGGTACAAACAAAACAAGACAAATTAGAAATGCTTTGGAAAGTTTGACGTGAGGAATAAACATTAGCAATTATCTAAAATGTCGGTGAAAATTGATGTCCATTAGGGTCGGGGGAGGAAAGGGCACTAAAACTTCTGAACGAGGGGAAGGGGGCGAGAGAGAAAGAGAGAGAGAGAGAGAGAGAGAGAGAGAGAGAGAGAGAGAGAGAGAGAGAGAGAGAGAGAGAGAGAGAGAGAGAGAGAGAGAGAGAGAGAGAGAGAGAGAGAGAGAGAGAGAGAGAGAGAGAGAGAGAGAGAGAGAGAGAGAGAGAGAGAGAGAGACCGAGGGAAAGAGATGGAGAAGCAGACCGAGGGAAGGAGAGATGGAGCACGATTATACACCTGGACAACGACCTCCACTGAACTATTTATACATTTCTGCCAAGCGTTTAAATGTGCCGACTCTGGGACACGACAACCCAGCGACATTTAGACCTCCTTCACACTGTACCGACTCTGGACCACGACAACCCAGCGACTTTTAGACCCCCTTCACACTGCGCCGACTCAGCATCCGGCGATCGTTTCTAGACCTCTTTCCGATCATGTGCGACCCTTTCACATCAACATTTCACACCCAAGACCTCGTGTACCCTGAGTCGCTGCATGGGTTGTCGTGGGTCAGAGTCGTAAGATCTTCCTCCTCCCGATCCTCTCTACCTCTATTTTCCTCTAATATACTCCTTCCCTTCTTGGCCTCCTTGCCTACTTATTCCCTATGTCTTTTTTTTTTTTTTACAGCAGAGACAGCACAAGGGCACAAAAAAAGGAAAACAATAAAAAAAGCCCGCTACTCGCTGCTCCTCTAGAAGTCTCCTCACCCTTTCTCCCTCCCTCATTCTCCCTCACGCCTGAAATCTTCCTCCTGTCTTTGCCCCTTCTCCCCTCCCGCCCAAAATCTCCTCTCCCCCTTCTTGGTCACATCGCCTCTTCACCCTCCTGTCTTATGTCTCTTTGCCTCCTCTCTCCTCGCCTCATTCTCCCTCCCGCTAAGTCTTCCCACCTCCTTCTCCTTCTTCTCGTCTTAAGTCTCCCCGCCACCCTTCTTAGTCTCCTCGTCCCATTCTCCTTCCTTCCTTATATAGTCTTCTTGTTCTATTTTCCCTTCCGTTTTGGTCTATTCTCGCTCCATTTTCTCTCCAGTCTTAAGTCTTCCCACCCTTTGAACCCCTCGCCCTTCACCCCTTACCCCTTCTTGGTCTCCTTCCCATCTCGTCCTTCTTCTCCTCCCGTCTCCTCTTCCCTTATCTTCTCCTACCGCCACAGCATCCTACTGCCTCCACCTCCTTCTCCTTCTCCTCCCGCCACAGCCTCCTACCGCTTTCTCCTCTCGGCTCCTACTCCTTCCCGCCTTCTCCTGCACATCTTGATCCCTTCCCCTCACTTCTTCTTGATCTCTCTCCCTCCTCCTCCTCCCGCCTTCTCCTCCCGCTGCCTTCTCTTCTCACCGCCACCTCCTTCCACTTCTCCTCCTCCACCGCCACCCGTCTACTTTTCCTCCCGTCTCCTCTCCCACCCTCCCCCTCCTCCTCCTCCTCCTCCTCCCGCCGCTGCCCCTCCACAGTGTCGGTGCCCGGCTATCAACGCTTTTGCACAGTCCAATTTCCGTGTGAATAGAAACCCGACGCGCCGTGATTTCCCGTAACAGTGCCGGGAAGCAGGGGGGGGTGGGGATCTCTCTCTCTCTCTCTCTCTCTCTCTCTCTCTCTCTCTGACATTATCGGGGAAGTCGCACAGATAGAGAATGAAAGAAAGGAAAAAAGAAAGAAAGAAAAGATAG
Organism: Eriocheir sinensis; assembly: GCF_024679095.1. NCBI lineage: Eukaryota > Metazoa > Arthropoda > Malacostraca > Decapoda > Varunidae > Eriocheir > Eriocheir sinensis. Next base: position 18,187,369 of record NC_066534.1, read on the forward strand.
AAAGAATAGCAAGAAAGAAAAAGAAAGAGAAAGACAGGTAGATAGATAGATATAGATAGATAGATAGATAGATGAGAGAGAGAGAGAGAGAGAGAGAGAGAGAGAGAGAGAGAGAGAGAGAGAGAGAGAGAGAGAGAGAGAGAGAGAGAGAGAGAGAGAGAGAGAGAGCAAGTGTGGCTATGTCCATTTCCAAGCCTTGCCGGATGTCCTGTCCATGAGGTAGGAGAAAGTTGAGGGTATACTAACACACACACACACACACACACACACACAAACACATACAGTAAATTCAATCGTGAGTCTTGCATCAAAGGAGTCACGTGTTTGTTTCCTTGTCGCACCCCCCCCCCCTCCGATCCATCACTCCCCCCTTCCCCCCACACCTTTCATCCCCTCCTCTACCTCATCCTTCTTCATCTCTATCTTTCACGACTCCTCCTCCTCCTCCTCCTCCTCCTTCTACTTAATTCTCTTTACTTTCTTCCTTTGCCTCCTTTTATATATTTCTCTTAAATTCCCTTCTTCATCTCAATTTCCTTTTTTGGTCTTCTTTTTTTCCTTCTCATCCTCTTCTTTTTCTTCTTCTTTGTATTATTTGTTCTTTTCCTCTTCTCCCTCCTGTTCATGGTCTTGTTCTTGTTCTTCGTCCTCTTTATCCTCTTGTTTTTGTTCCCATTCTTATTACTCGTCCTTCTCCTCCTCATCATCATCATCATTATCATCATCATCATCATCATCCTTACGTCACCTCGCAGCCCTTATAGTGAAGAAGTATTCATGAACGGGTCACGACTCTCTCTCTCTCTCTCTCTCTCTCTCTCTCTCTCTCTCTCTCTCTCTCTCTCTCTCTCTCTCTCTCTCTCTCTCTCTCTCTCTCTCTTACGTCATCCACATCACAGGAATAACCCGAGTGACGTAACCACCACCACCACCACCACCACCGCAGCCGAGAGAGAGACCCAGACATCCATTATTTTCTTCCCTTTTTTTCCCTCCTTTTTTTCCCTAAGGATGTCATGGTCGAAGTAATAATAAGATAAGGAAGGAGGTGACGAAAAGGGGGGGGGTCGGTGATGATGATGCTCTCCCTGAACCCTATGAACACCGAGCTGGCTGACAGACTGACTACTGAAGGGGTCTAGAGAGGATTGAACACTATATGGTCGGTACTGTCAAACGCTTCCGCCTCTCATGCACATCAATTATTTCCAAAAGGCGAAAAGGAGATTAATCGGGTTCTAATCACCGTTACCAGATTATCGTACTCAGAGCATGGCATATACCGGTTTCTGGCGCATAACTATGGAAATATGGCAGTAAGAAAGGCTACAGCTGCCCCTTACTGAACCCATTAAACCTTGCACCTAAAAAGAGGCTGGAAGGACTGGGAGATGAATATATTTTTTTTATCTCATCTTTCTTTTTCATTACATAAGACAGAGACAGAAAAATGGCAGTAAGAAAGGCTACAGCTTCCCCTCCTGAACCCATTAAACCTTGCACCTAAAAAGAGGCAAGAAGGAGTGGGAGATGAACATATTTTTATCTTTCCTGTCTTCTCCATAATAAAAAACAAAGCTACAAATAGAGAAAGAGGGGAAATTGGTGACCCTTCTGAACGCATTAAACCTTGAGTCTAAAACGCGAAGGTTGAGATTATTATGCTTTCTTATCTTGTTTTCCTTTTCCATTATATAAAAAACGAAGGTCCAAATAAAGAAAGAGGGGAAATTGGTGTCCCTTCTGAACGTATTAATGGGGGATAGTAAAAAATGCAGAGAATGAGAGAAAACCCTAACCAAGAAAACAGGAAAGTTGGTACACCCCCGGACATGACAAGAAAGGAAAGAGGAGAAAATTAGGAAACTGAGAGAGGAACTACAGCGTAAAAGAGAAGAGGGAGGCCGATGGATGATAAAGAAAGGTAGAATCATAAATACAGACAACCAACACCAACACTACTGACAAGTTAAACACAGTAAAACTAATAACAATAAAGATAAGATAAAAAGAGAATGAGAAATAAAACTCATAAACATACAAGGACTGACACAACCAAAACAACTGGAACTAGAAGAAACGCAAAAATAGCTCAAGGTCAATAGAAGAACATAAGAACATATGAACGTAAGGAGTCTGCAAGAGACCGGTTGGCCTATACAAGGGAGCCACAAATAACATTCAGCATATACCTTCATACAGAGATAGAGATGATAGAAAAGGTGGAGGGCTAACTATTATGATAAAGCAAAGTGACAACAAAACCATTGAAAAAATAAATACAAAACATAAAGATATCCTACATGGAGGACTAAAGATGAACCACTGTACAAAACAAATCATTCTTGTGTACCTAGCAACAAATGGTACACATAGAAACAACATTATAAAGAAATTGACAATAATAAACTCAACTGAAGATGACCCCATGATCCTCCTCGGAGATTTCAATGGCACGTGGGTTTTTTGGGGCCACAGCAACTAGATAACAACGGGGAAAAAGTCGTACCCTGGATGGTAGATAATAACCTTATATTATTAAAGGGTTTTTATTTTTTTACAGCAGGAAAAGAGCGGAGAGGAGAAGAATGAGAAGGGAAAATAAAAAAAGGAGAGGAGAGGAGAGGAATGAAAGGGAATTGACGTAGAGAAGATGACCTATAAGTAAAGGAGACGAAAGGAAGAGAAGAGAAAATGCATTAGAGAGAAGAGGAGAGGAGAGGAATGAACTTAACGGAGATGAGAGGCAGTTCAATGACAAAAAAAAGCCAGGTAAACGCTGCTCCAAACAAACAAAGAAAAAAAAAAGAAAAAAAGGCCAGAGGAGAGGCCAATTTCGGATACCTGATAACTAAAATATATATATACCTTTTTTCCTATTCCTTCTCCCATAATAAAAGACGAAGAAACAAATATGAAAAAGGCAAAGTTTACTGACGTCCCTCCTGCACCCTATGAACCTTCCTGGACCTACAAGAAGCAAGGCAGCAAGAAGAGTATGTAGTGAACCAGACTCTCACATGCATTACGTGGTTATGTACCCCAGACACGATAGAACACGACACGACACGACACGACACGACGCGACTCACTCTCTCTCACACACACACACACACACACACACAATACATAGAAAAGAGAGAGAGAGAGAGAGAGAGAGAGAGAGAGAGAGAGAGAGAGAGAGAGAGAGAGAGAGAGTTAACATTTAGTCACCTTTAACAAATTACACATATTTTGTCATTTATATCGTAATTATTATTGTTATTATTATCATTACTACCATCATTATGAACTCTCTCTCTCTCTAACTTTATATTCCTCCCTGTCTGCCTCCTTTCCTGGCCGGCACTTCGTCTCCTTATCCCAATACCGAGTCATCTGTTCCTATCCATCCCTCTTGCCTCTTATCTCGGTCTTGTTTCTGTTCGTGTGTAAAGCATTCGTCCCTATCTACCTGCTATCTGTTTGTCTTTCCGTGTGGTGGATACGAATCTGTCTGTCTGGTGGGTGGCTATCTATATCCATCTGAACCTGTCTATCTGTCGGTATGGCTGTCTGTGGGGTACGAGTTCTGTCTGTCTGGGGCTGTCTGTTTTTTCGGTGTGTTTGATACGATTCCTGTCTGTCTGTCTGTCTGTCTGTTGAGTTCCTTGCTGTCTGTACCTGAATCTGTCTATGTATCGGTTTGGTTTTTTGTATGGTAAAAGTTCTGTCTGTCTGCTGTCTGTCTGTTTTTTTCGGTGTCTTTGATACGAGTCCTGTCTGTTTGCCTGTCTGGTGGGTGGCTGTCTATCTTAATCTCAAACACTCTATCTATCAGTCTCTTTCTGATGTGCTGGGTAAGTATCCGTCTCTAACCTCCTCTATCCATAAGTCTATCTGCGTGGCGTTGGCATACTGGTGAACTATCTATCTCAACCTTGCTATCTATCAGTCTGCCATTCTGCTAACGGTAAGTTTATGTCTCTATTTAACCTCCTCTATCTATCTATCTGCTTGTCGGCGGCGGTATCAGCTGAGTATCTATTTCCTATCTCATCCCTTTTATCTACCATTTCTGCCTTTCTACTGTGACTGAGTATGTCTATTTTATCTCTTCTATCTGTATCTGAATCTGTATCTACCTGTATATCTAACCTCTATTCATCTGCACCCTCCATCTATGAGTCTATCAGCTTGTCGGCGGCGACATCTACTGGACTATTCCCGGCCCGCGCTGCCGCTCTACCGTGCACGCACACAGCCGGCCGGCCCCCGCGTGAGCCTGACCTGCAGCAAGGCATAACGTAAACACAGGAGCCATCGATCTCGTTCAGGCAAAGAGAGGGGGACGAGCCGCCGCCGCCGCCGCCACTACTCGCCGTATTGTCACGGGTTGCGGCGGGCAGCGGCGGATGGACGGAGAGACGGACAGGCAGGCAGGCATTGGTGGACTGAGGGAGGGAGGGAAGGAGAGGAAAGGAGAACATTTAGAGCTGATAAGAAAAGGGAATAATGGAGAGAACAGCAAGAGGAGAGGAGAAGGGAAGAAAGGAGAGGAGAGAAGAGGAGAGGAAGATAAATTAAAGGAGAGACGAAAGGAATCCAAGTAAAAAAGATAAGTGAAAAGAGAAAATGAAAAGGGGATTAGAGGAGAGAAAGGATATTAACGGAGAGAAAAGAAGCGGCGAAGAGAGGAGAAAAGAGAAGAAATGAAAAGGAGAGAAGAGAAAAGAAGTGGAATAAACGAAAATGGAAGGAGAGAAGAGGAGAGGGAAAGAGGAAGGGAAACAAAGAAAAGGAGCAGAAAGGAAAAGAAAGAAAAGGGAAAATAAGAAGGAACGGAGAGGAGAGGAGAGGAAAAGAGGAAGGGAAATAAAAGAAAGGAGCAGAGTAGAGGAGAAAGAAAGAGAAGGGGAAATAAAACAAGGAAAGGAGAAGAGAGGAATGAAAGGAAATTGACGGAAAGGAGATGAGCCCTAAGTAGAGGAGACGAGAGAGAGAGAAGTGAAGAGAAAATGCATCGGAGAGAAGAGAAGTGGATTTGAGGGAGAAGGAAGGAGAGAAGAGGAGTGGAGAAGAGAGAAGAGAGAAAGAGAGAGAGGAGAGAGAGAGAGAGAGGAGAGAGAGAGAGAGAGAGAGAGAGAGAGAGAGAGAGAGAGAGAGAGAGAGAGAGAGAGAGAGAGAGAGAGAGAGAGAGAGAGAGAGAGAGAGAGAGAGAGAGAGAGAGAGAGAGAGAGAGAGAGAGAGAGAGAGAGAGAGAGAGAGAGAGAGAGAGAGAGAGAGAGAGAGAGGGGAGAAAATGGGCGGGCGGGGACGGGAGAGGAAATACCAGGACGATAGATAAAGAAAGAAAACAAAGAAGAAAAAAGACATCACCTGCTTTGTTTTAGGGAGTGTGTGTGAGGTGAAGGGAGGAAGGGAAGAAGGCAGGGAAACGACTGAAGGAAGATGGGAAGGGAAAGGAAGATTGGGGAAGCTTGAGTAGTGGAGGGTTAGAGGAGGGTAGGAAAGAGGGAAAAGGGGAAAGAAAAGGAGGGGAAGATTGGGAAAGTTAGAAGAGGGAAGGGTAGACGAAGGTAGGGAAGGGAAAGGAAGAGAGAAGGTGAAGGGAGGGTTGAAGAAGTGAGAGGAAGGAAGGGGTAGAGGAGGGGAGAGGTAAAGGAGGGTAGGGAAGGGAAATAAAAAGGGAAGGGGAAGGGAAGGAGGATTGGAAACGTTATAGGAGGGAGGGGGGTAGAGAAGGGTAGGGAAGGGGAAGGAAGAGGGGAGGGGAAGGAAGGATTGGGAAAGAGGGGGATGGGTAAAGGAGGGGATGGATGGGGAAGGAAGAAAGAAGGGGAAGGGAAGGGAAGGGAGGATTGGAAACGTTAAAAGAGGGAGGGATTAGAGAGGGTAGGGAAAGGGAAGGAAGAGAAGAAGGGGAAGGAAGAATTGGAGAAGTGAGAGGAAGGAAGGGGTAGAGGAGGGAAGGGAAGGTGAAGGAAGAGTGGAGGGGGAGAGGGGATTGGGAAAGGGGAGAGGGGAAGAAGGGGGGAGGGGGAAACAGCAAGCCTAATGAGCCAGGAAGTGCATTGGTGTAGCCAGACAAAAAAACATCTGCCGGTTATACACAAAAAAATAGTGTGTGTGTGTGTGTGTGTGTGTGTGTGTGTGTGTGTGTGTGTGAAGGGTGATTAATACCTGCGAGCCAAGCACCTGTTTTATGATGCATTAGTTGATTGTACGCGTTACCTGTATGCGTGTTACCTGTGTTTGTTAGAATTGTGTGTGATATCTCTCGTGTGTTCTTTGCTTTCCCTTTCTTTCTATCCCTATCTTTATCTTTCTTCCTCTCTTTTTTTTGTTGTTTTTCGTTATTTCTAGATTCATGCTTTTTGCTTTCTCTCTTTGTTTCTTTCTTCAGCTTCTTCTATATTTCATTTTCTTGCTATCTACACATTTTTAGCTTTCACTTTTTATCCCTCTGTCTTTCTCTTTCTTCAGTTTTATCATTTTTTCTTTGTAATTTTCTTCTTACTTCCTCTCTCTCTCTCTTCAGCTTCCTCTATCTGCCTTTCGATTATTTTCTTCTATATTTTCTCCTCCTCCTCCTCCTCCTCCTCCTCCTCCTCTCTTTCTGCTCGCTGCTCCACCACCTGCTCTCCCTCCTCTTGTCTTTATTTATTCCTCGTTTTTTTTCGTTTTTCTTGTTCGTTATTTGGGGGGGGAGAGGGGTGAAGGAAGGGAGGAGGGGAGACAGAGAGGAGGGAGTTGGTATTTCTCTTCCACTTCCTTCTTTTATCAGGTTTCTTGTTTTACTTTTTATTTCATTACTCTTTATTCCTGTTTTTTTTTTTTTTTGGGGGGGAGGGGGATGGTGAGAGGAGAGAGAGAGAGAGAGAGGTGGTTATTTCTCTTCTAATTCCTTCTATCTTACTTCTTATCATTCCTTAGCTTCTCCTTTTCCTTATCACCATCTTCATCCTCATCATTGCCCCCTATATCACTTTCCTTATCCTCTTCACTATCATTATCATCATTTTCATCCTCATTATTACACCTATCCTTAGCTTAATCCATATCATTATCCATATCATCATCATCACCTGCAACCTCCCAACCGTCAACCGTCAACCAAGGTCACACTAACCAAACATTATATCGATCACCATCCGTCGATTTCTGTTAGGTATTGATTGGGGGAAGAGAGAGAGGGAGAGAAGCGCCTTACCCCTTTCCTCCCCTTCCCCTTCTTCCCCCTTCCTCTTCCTCCTCCTCCTCCTCCACCTCAGCCGACTGCAGGGCGCCAGACTCCATCCAGGAAAGCCCACACACACCCTCCACTCCACTCCCCTCCACTCCCCCACGCATTAAGTTGACTCACTCCACCTTCCCCTCCACCTCCACACCATTACCACTTCGCCCTGTTCTATAAGCTCTTGTTGTTGTTATTGTTCTTCGTGTTCTTGTTCTTGTTGTTCTTTGTCTCCTTCAAATCCAACACCCTTCATTCCAGTAGATCTTGTTTTTTTTCTTTTTCTTTTTCGTTTTCTTTTTCCTCTTCTTTTTCCTCTGCTTCCTCTGTTTCTTCTTCTTCTTCTTCTTCTTCTTCTTGTTCTGCTTGTTCTCGTTCTTCTGTTTCTTCTTTATTATCCTTTTCTTCTTGTTCTTCTTGTTCTTCGCCTTCTCGTCCACTCCCCTTCTTTCCATTAGCTCAGGTTGGCTTCTCCACCTACTCCACTCCATTGTATCAGACCCTCTTCGCCCTTCCACCCTGCACCTCATTCCGAAACCTCCCCTCCGCCTCCCCCAATCCACTTCAATACTTTCCATTAGGTCATGTTAGTATTTTCACCCTCTCCAATAACTCATCTCATTTCCGTCATTCCACAGCACTTTCCATTAGTATATCTTTTTTTTTCACCCTCTCCACCTCATTCCACCTTTTTCATTCCACTATTTATAACCACTACACCCCGTCTAGTCATGCCACGCCACTCTGCCTGTCTCCCTCTCTTCCACCAGGCCCTTCCACCTACCCCAAAAAAATCCATTCCTTCTACTCCCTCATTCTAGTCTATAAGTAAGGCATTCCACTGTTTCCTATGCATTCCACTTAGTCTTTCCCATTGCATGACTCCACGCTCAAAACTTTTTCTTCTTCATTTTCCTCCTCCTCCTCCTCCTCCTCCTCCTCCTCCTCCTCCTCCTCCTCCTCCTCGGGGCTTCAGGGCGTTTCAAATTCTGCATTACTGTTTCCTCTTACCCTGCATGACGAGATGGTTTCAACTGCATGTGCATATTTTCTCTCTCTCTCTCTCTCTCTCTCTCTCTCTCTCTCTCTCTCTCTCTCTCTCTCTCTCTCTCTCTCTCTCTCTCTCTCTCTCTCTCTCTCTCTCTCTCTCTCTCTCGTCGCTACAGTACATGAACGTCAGTTGTCAACCCACCCACTCACCCATCCACCTACCTACCCACCCACCTAACCGCCCACTTCACCCCACCCCTCTCCCACCCACCCTCAACCCCTTACTCGTCCTCCCGCCTCCCTCTTCCCACCCTCCCGTCACGCTCCTCTTCCCGCCCTCCTCTCCGTCACACATTAAATAGTTGTAAAAATTTCCGCGCACTGATGTTTAGCGTCTCGGAGCTGCGTTTTACTGCTGCCGTTGTCTAGGGAGCCGCGTGGATGTCCCCCTCTCCACCCCTCGAGGCTCTCCTCCTCGCCCCCTTCCCCTTCCTTCTCCTGCCCTTCGTTCCCTTACTTTCGTCACTCTCTGCTTTCCTTTCCCATCCCCAGCTACTCACTCTGCCTTAGACTCCTCCTCTTCTTCCTCCTCGACCCTCTTCTCCTCTTCCTCTTCCTCCTCCTCCTCCCTCAATATTGGATACCCCAACAGACGGATGCGGCGTGCAAATCCTGGACAGTCGACAAAATGCAGGAATCATGAACACCATGAGAAGGAAATTCGCGTCTGTGTTTTCGGTCGAGAACACGGCCTCCGTTCCCTGAGGTTCTAATCCGCCGAGGGGGATCACGCCCCTGGAAATTGGCGCAATTTTCGAAGATGTGCAAAAATAACAGAACAAGCTCGACACGACTAATTCAACAGGACGCGACAACTCAAAGCAACTTAAGAATTAAATACTTAAATCATCACTTAGTCTTGCGACTTGCGAAAGTGACACAAATTTCCGAAAAGGAGAGAAGAGTCACCTTAAACTTGAGGCCTGTAGAACTGACATCAGTGGTGGTAAAGGTCCTGAAGAAGACGAGCAAGACGATCCAGTACAGACATCGGTAGTTGTTTCTTAATCCGAGTTATCCGTAATTCGGACAACCATTCTGCCGGAGTAGTTGATGCATTACATTTAATATTGCCTGGCCGTTACTTAGTAGAGAAGTTAATCGTGAGTACGTACACACTATAAGTACTTTAATTCCTTCTGCTTATCACTGAAACGCATAACGAATATATTAAATCCTTAGAGCAGGCAGCCTCGTTATGAACCACCTCTTCCGTGTTTCCAATTACAACTGCTTTATCATTATAATTGTCATCATACAAATCATCATTATCATGCTCATCATTATATCCAACATGTATTTCGTTACACACACACACACACACACACACACACACACACACACACACACACACACACAGCAACGTAGTATATAATATGGCGTAATTCTGATTTCAAGGTAAGAGATTTGAGGAAGCGGTGGCTTGGCTGCGGGGTGAAGGGCTTATCAGGCAGCCAATCGCAGCGGCTGGCATGACTTTCATAAACGGTTCAGGTCAGCGTCTTTCCCAAGCAGCCACTTGCCGCAGTAATAGCAAACCCGGCTTCCGGCGGGGGCTGGACCGGCGCGCCAGCCACTCGTCACGCCAAGACACAGCTGTACCCAGTGGCTCCACGCCCCCGCCCCCCACCCATAGCCACACCCGCCCTCGCCACACCAACCCTTTCCCCTTCTCCCTCAGTGTTCCCCCCTCCCCGTCCCTCCACATACACCACCCCAGTCACCGCCTCTGTCTCTGTCTCTGTCTCCTGGTCCCCCATAAAACCTTACTACACTTCTTCCTCCTTTCTTTCCTTGTGTTCGTGTCTATGCTTTTCTTTCCTTGCTTTCCTTCCTTTCCTTGCCTGTTCCTATGCCTTTCTTTCCTTCTGCTTGTGCCGGAGCTTCTACTCTTCCTCCTCCTCTTCCTCTTCCACATCATATTCCTTCTCCTCCTCATCATCCTTATAATCCCTTTTCCTTACAACTACGTGACAGTTCACTTCGATTCGCTAACCTTTACTCCTGAAATTATACAACCCTCCTCCTCCTCCTCCTCCTTCTCCTCCTTCTCCTCCTCCTCCTCCACCACCTGCTTAATGTCACGCCGTTCCCTCCCCCGAGTCCCAATAAATCGACAATAAGAAGAAATTATTAATCCCAAACAGATTCATGAGCGGCGGCCACCACGGCTCGGGGACTGCGGACGATGACGGACGATGATAGAAAATTAGAGAAAAAAATACATATGACTAAAAAAAGATAGAAAATACGAGGAAATAAGAAGAATATGTAAGTAACTGGTCATCGGCTTCGTACAAAATAATAATGAGAACTGAAATAGAGAAAAACAATTAGCTAAAAATATAATATGATAAAAATAAAGAGAAATACCGTAATTGATCAGACTGCCTACAAAAAAAAAAATTCTGTACACTCCTGAAAAAGAATAAAAATGGGAAGCGCAACTAAAATCAATGAGAAAAAAGTGAGTATGATAATGAGACTACACTGTATTTGATCTTAAACTTCATACCCAAAAATATATTCTGTACTCCCGGAAAAGACTGAAAATGGGAAAAAAATATATGCAAATAAAGAAATAGAAAAAAAAGTGAGCATAATAAGGTGACTACACTGTATTTGATCTTAAACCTCGTACATGAAAATAACACTCCCGTATACTCCTGTAAAATAAAGAAAATGGGTAAAATACGTACAACTAAAATGAATAAAAAAACAATGAGTAAAATAAGGAGACTCCTGTAACTGATCATAGAGCTATACAAGAGAGCTTATGTATTACACTCCCGGAAAAGTCGTGAGTTTTCAAGTATTTCTTTGATCAAATACTTAGCGTGTATCGTGACTGATCACAGACTTCGTACACAGGAAAAAATAAATTGCGCTGCTGAGAAGGTTTTATGTTGTCAAGTATTTTCTGTGATAAAGATATTACGATAGCGGTGATGATAAAAATACATACAACTAAAAATACTCAACAATACGATAAGGAAAACATACCATAAAGATCGTAGACTCCCTAAAAAAAATAATAATAATGCACACTCCAGGACGTTATATATTTTTAAGTATTTTCCTTAATAAAATAAGAATATTGATTACAGCCTAAGGAATATTTCTGAATACTCTCAGAAAAAAAAGCTGTATGATTTCAAGTATTTTCTTTCTTAGGGCCAAGTTGAAGTATCGACTTATAAAACACTGACATTTCTTTCCTAAGGCGTTGGTGAATCTATGGCCATGAATCGAACATGTCTAAATGGTAGGTAATGTGAGAGAAAGAAAGAGAGAAAGGAAAAGAAGGAAAGAGAATTAAAGAGAAAGAAAGGATGAAAGAAAAAAGGAGGAAATGAAAGGAAGACAAAAAAAAGAGAAAAAACAAGAAAGAGAGAGAGAGAGAGAGAGAGAGAGAGAGAGAGAGAGAGAGAGAGAGAGAGAGAGAGAGAGAGAGAGAGAGAGAGAGAGAGAGAGAGAGAGAGAGAGAGAGAGAGATCAGGTGTGTGGATGTGATGTAACTTCAACACCTTTTCGTTTTCTATTTACTTTCCTGTTAAGTTTGGTAAATACAGTTTTCTATAGACTTTAATTAATGCGATGATACAAACGGTATAGGTAATGTGACGTAACTCCCATGATATTTTTTTTTCTATTTCTATCCCTTTGAAGTTTTGTTAATCTATTTTCAATTTGGTGCGCTCATAAAAATGGTCAATAATGTGATATAACTTCCATCATTTTCATTTATATTTCTTTTTCTCCTGATTTTTTGGGGTAGTTTTTATTTTCTCTCTCTCTCTCTCTCTCTCTCCCACGCTTCGCTTTCTCAGGTGTGTTCATACCTTCCATCTAATTAACCACGCCAGGTGAAGTGAATTTGGGTTTAGAGTTAATCTTTTGCAAACATTCACCCCACAGATTTCTCTCTTTCTTTTCTCTATTATATTTTCTCCTCTCTCTTTTCTTTCTTTTTTTTTCTTTCCTTCTTTCTTTCTCCCTTTTTTTTCTTTTTCCTTCTCTCTATGTCTATCTACCTCCCTATCTATCGATCCACCTACTTCTTTCTCTTTTCTCTTTTTTCTTTCTTTCTTTCTTAATTTCTTTATCTTTCATTCTCTTTCTTTCACTTTCTTTCTTGCTCTCTTTATTTTTCTTCCTCAGCCATTTCTCTCTCTCTCTCTCTCTCTCTCTCTCTCTCTCTTGTAGATAAACTGGAAGAAGAAAAATTACTTGATGCGGAAAAGTGGATATCGGAAACGTTTGTCTTCACTCCGTGCATTCGTTGTTCCTTTAAATGGCCGCTGTTTTGTTTTGTTTTGTTTTGTTTTTGTTTTTCATCTCATTCTCGGTTTTTATTATTTTTTCCTTTTTTTTTATTTCACTGTTTTTTTTCTTCTTTTTTTATTATTTACTTCATTACCTTCTAGTGGTTTTCTTTCACCTCACTCGTTGTTGTTGTTATTGTTGTTTTTCTCTTTTCATCTCATTCAACGCTTTTCTTTCTTCATCTCATTCTTCGTGTTTTTTCTTTCTTTTTTTTTTTTTTGCATATTAATGAAAAAGTGACTCATTGTTAGCGAAAAGATGAATTAATAGATGGAGATAGATAAAACAGACAAACAGACAAAGAGAGACATTTATATATATATACACATACATACATACATACATACATACCGAGACAGAGACATAGAAACACACACACACACACACACACACACACACACACACACACACACACACAGGGGTTAGGGGGGTGAGGGGAATCTAGTTTTCATTCGAGTATTTTTAAAACTCTTATTTTTTATCTTTTTCCAATCTCGAGTGTGTGTGTGTGTGTGTGTGTGTGTGTGTGTGTGTGTGTGTGTGTGTGTGAGGAAACTTTTTAATATTTTTTTCTTATGCTTCCTTTTTTCAGTCACTTTTTTTTTTACTTTTTTGTATATCTTTCTGACTTGCTTTTAATCTTTTTCTCATCACGGATTATTTTTTCACTTTTTCTTTTTCCTTTTTCTTCACTTTCATTTTTTTCCTCTTCTTTTTTTCTCTTTTCTCATCCCTGATTTATTTTTCTGTCGTGTCTTTTTCTTTTCTATTTTTCGTTCGCGGCAAAACTTTTTACTTACACCTTTTTTTTATTCCCTGTTTTTTTTTTTAAGGGGAAAAGAACGTGGAAATAAATGTGGTGGAAATTTTAACTTCTTTTTTTCGTTTCTTGAGAATTTTGTAACTGAACTTTTTTTTCCCCTCGACATTTCTTTTTCTCTGACTTTTTTTCGTGTCTTTTTTTTATTCTGTGTATTGGAAGTCATTTTTTGTTTTGTTGCTGAAACTGTGAAAAAAAATAAATGAAACAATGCAACTTTTTCGAGGCGGTGATGGTGGTGGTGGTGGTGGTTAAGGTGGTGGTGGTGGTGGTGGAGGAAATGGCGGAGAAAAGGAAGAAGAAAGAAAATGAGAACAAGCGAGAGAACAAGAACGAGGAGGAGGAGGAGGAGGAGGAGGAGGAAAGGAGGAGGAGGAACACGAAGAGGAGGAAAAGCAAGAAAAAAAAACAGAAAAAAAGAAGGAAAATTACTAAAATGATGAAGACGACGATGAAGAGACAAGACGAGGAGGAGGAGGAGGAGGAGGAGGAGGAGGAGGACAAGAAGGACGAAGACGAAGAATAGGAGGAATAAGAAAAAAAATGAAAAAAAGGAAAAAAAAGATTACTATAATTATGATAACGACGATAAAGAAACAGAAGACGAAGAGGAGGAGGAGGAGGAGGAGGAAAGATTATAGCATGGAGGAGGAGGAGGAGGAGGAGAAAAGACCACAGGAGGAAGGGAGAGAGGGAGGAAAGGAGGGAGGGAGGGAGAGTTCGCTGGCCTTAACGTGCCCATTATAATCCTCTTCCTTGCGCGTCCTTCTTGCCTAATTACCTTCACAGTTAATTACCTTCCAAACAAATTATCTTCAAAACTAATTATAACCAACGGCACCCTTGACACCTCCACCACCACCACCACCACCGCCATCTCTTCCTCTGATTGCTTATTCCTGCTTCATCTCTTTCTTCTAAGGTACTTTTTTCTTCCTATAATTCTAGTTTTTGTTCGTCTTCGTGTTCTTCATTCTTTTTTCTTTCTTTCTTGTTTCTTTTTTTCTGTTTTTCACTATTCCTCTGATTTTTTTTATTCCTGCTTTTTCTCTTTTTTTTGTACTTTTTCTTCCTATAATTCTAGTTTTTGTTCATCTTCGTGTTCTTCAATCTTTTTCTTTTTCTCTTTAATCTATCTTTTTGTTGTGAATTTTTCCTTTTTTTATTTTCATCGTTTCCCGTTTTTGTTCTCGCTCTTGTTCTTCTTTCTTAAATTGTTCATGGTTTTGTTCTTCTCAGACGCTCTCGGCACTCACAACGACTACTTCAAAAGGTCACAAAGATCAGTATTTCTCATGCTTATGCACCATAAGCTTTGTCAAACTACCACTAGGTTCACACAGCTACCCATGGAAATACCAACACAACCACCTCTACGAAAGCCTTCTCATTATGTGGTTGGCTGTGTAAGCTCAGAAAGGTTTGAGAACATGGGTATTAGACTAAATTTAAGAGGCAAGAATATATGTTGGTAAATGAAGCGCAAATGCATTGTGTCCCGAGCCTTCGTCAAATCTGCATAATGCTCCATTCGAATTTGTTTTCTTAATGATGGGAAGAGTCTGGATAGTTTTTTTGTGTGTGTGTGTGTGTGTGTGTGTGTGTGTGTGTGTGTGTGTGTGTGTGTGTGTATATTACTTATGGGATGTTTTAATATTTCAGTGTTCTTTTTTTCATCGCTCTCTAGAAAAAAATGACAAATATATGAAAAAAAATACCTATTAATACACTACCGAGAAAGTTTAAGTTACTCCTGAATTCACACGTTCTTAAGATGATTATGTAACACAGTCCCTTTCCTTTTAATCTCTCTTCGTTGTCTTTCTAATAAACACTACCTCATGTGACCGAGAACAAGAGAGTCGTTTAGATAAATATCCCAATCCACACAAGAAAACTAGAGTCGTTTAGCTAAATATCCCAATCCACACAAGAAAACTAGAGAGTCGTTAAGCTAAATATCCCAATCCACACAAGAAAACTAGAGAGTCGTTAAGCTAAATATCCCAATCCACACAAGAAAACTAGAGAGTCGTTTAGCTAAATATCCCAATCCACACAAGAAAACTAGAGAGTCGTTAAGCTAAATATCCCAATCCACACAAGAAAACTAGAGAGTCGTTAAGCTAAATATCCCAATCCACACAAGATATCTAGAGAGTCTTTATGCTAAATATCCCAATCCACACAAGAAAACTAGAGAGTCGTTAAGCTAAATATCCCAATCCACACAAGAAAACTAGAGAGTCGTTTAGCTAAATATCCCAATCCACACAAGAAAACTAGAGAGTCGTTTAGCTAAATATCCCAATCCACACAAGAAAACTAGAGAGTCGTTAAGCTAAATATCCCAATCCACACAAGAAAACTAGAGAGTCGTTTAGCTAAATATCCCAATCCACACAAGAAAACTAACTCAACAAATACAAAAATAAATCAATAAATTAAATAACCATAAGCTAAAAGAACACAATTGCTCCATAAGGTAGAAATTCGAGACACGATTAAAACACGTTCATGACATTACTTCTTATATACCTTCCCAACACCCACACACACACACACACACACACTCATGAAAACAGAGACTTCATGACAAAGGTATTTATGTTGAGGGTGGTGATTGCGTGGAGGAGGAGGAGGAGGAGGAGGAGGAGGAAGAGGTTGTCAGACGTTGTTAGTTTTAATAGCTGTGGCGGAAGAGTTGGTCATGCATTACATTCCTTAACTTCCGCTCCTCCTCCTCCTCCTCCTCCTCCTCCTCACTGACTCTCTCCCTCCATTCCTCCTTCACCACAACCTCAACGGACGCCATCACCACCATCATCACCACCATCACGCTCACTACCTCACTATCGCCCTCTCTCTCTCTCTCTCTCTCTCTCTCTCTCTCTCTCTCTCTCTCTCTCTCTCTCTCTCTCTCTCTCTCTCTCTCTCTCTCTCTCTCATTCATTCCGTGGTACTCCAAGCCTCGTCCTCGTCCTCGTCCTCCCAGCCTTTTCTTCCTCTTACCACGTGGGAAAACATAAATAACCCTTGTGTGTGTGTGTGTGTGTGTGTGTTGCTCCTCCCGGATGTCCACACGGCTTTGTAAGATTCCTCATGGCGACGACAATTAGACGGAAGGGAAGTTTGAAGGGAATGGAGGAGGAGTGATGGGTAGGGAAGGGGTGAAGAGGAATGAGGAGAGGGAAAGGGAGGGGAGAAGAGGGAAGAGTAGGGAGAAGGGGTAAAGAGGGATGATGGGAAGGGAGGAGAGGGGCGGGCAAGGGAAGAGAAGGGAAGTTAAGAGAAGAGAAGAGAAGGGAAGGGAAGGGAAGGGAAGGGAAGGGGAGGGGAGGAGAGGGAAGGGGTAAAGAGGAATGAAGGAAATTGAAGGGAAGGAAAGAGGGGGTGGAGGGATATTAGGAGGGGAGAGGAGGGGAAGGGAGGAGATTGAGGGGAAGGCAAGGCAAGGGAAGGGAAAGGAAGGGGAAGGGAAAGGAGAGGATAGAATAGAATGGAATAGATGGATTAGGAAGGGAAGGAGCAGAATGGGGAGATAACGGGATGAGAGGGAATAAGAAGAGAACGTAGTTAAGGTAAAGGAAGGGAAAAGAAGGGAAGGGAAGTAACTGGAGGGGAAGGGAACTGCAGAAAATAAGAAATGAAGCTTAATAAAGAGGAAACTAGAAGAGAAAGTGGAAGAAATGCAAGAGAAAGTTAGCAAAATGAAAACAGCGAGTTGAAGAGATTCGGACACAAGAAAAGGAAGAGAAAAGGAGATAAGGAAAGAGGAAGAAAATGGAAGGAAAAGGAAGGGAAGGGATGAAAACACGAGAGAGAGAAAAGAAGGAAAACGAAAGAATAAAATTAAAGCTATGTCTGATAATGAGAGAGAGAGAGAGAGAGAGAGAGAGAGAGAGAGAGAGAGAGAGAGAGAGAGAGAGAGAGAGAGAGTAATCAGAGCAGCGGATCCACAAAACCCGAGAAAAATTAAGAAAGTAACAACAGAAGTAATAAAACTGACAGACAGACAGAAAAAAATAGACAGACAGAAAAATAGGAGGAAAAAAGAGGATGAAAACCAAGTCGAGAGAGAGAGAGAGAGAGAGAGAGAGAGAGAGAGAGAGAGAGAGAGAGAGAGAGAGAGAGAGAGAGAGAGAGAAGCGCGCCATCTGTCTGGAGAACTTCCGCTCCCAGACGGCCAGAAGGGGTCAGAGGTCACGGTGGGTCAGGCACGTGTCGGGAACTTGTTGGGCAGGTCACGTGGTGCATGCCCCTCCCCCTCCCCCTCCTTTCCCTTACCCCCTATCCCACTGACACCCTCCCCCCCTCTCCCCATTCCCCTTACCCCCTATCCCATTGACACCCTCCCCCCCCCCCCTCTCCACCTTCCTCATCACCTGCTTTCCTTCCTCCTGCTTGCACGACATTCCTTCAAGTTCTGCTCCTCCTCCTCCTCCACCTCTTCCTCCTCTTCTTCTTCCTCCTCCTACTATTCCGCTTTTTCTTCAGTCATTCCTCCTGTCTTGTTATTTTCTCTTTTCTCTCTCTCTCTCTCTCTCTCTCTCTCTCTCTCTCTCTCTCTCTCTCTCTCTCTCTCTCTCTTAGTAGGATAGAGAAGTACCATAATTAATTCAAAAACAAGCTCGACCGCCACTTCCTTCAACTAGAGATTCACTTCAGTAGATATGCAAAGTCTTGGTGACAGGGAATTTACTAGGATTCACCTGGTCTGAACCATAGGGTCTGTGTGGTCTGAATATCTATGTAAAGCTATGTAAATCTTATCGCATCAGGCATAATGATAAACAGTAGATAAAGAGACGTGTCTAAAACCTGCTTCAACTCTCCCTCTCTTTCCCTCCTTCCTTCCTTCCTTCCTTCCCTCATTCCCTTCTTCATTTCTTTTCTTATTTTTCTCCTAACCGGCTCTCCTTCCGTTTACTATCTTTCCTTGCTTCTGTCTGTCCTTCCTTCCTTTCTTCTCTTCCTTTCCCTCTTTCCTTCTCCTATCCTTCCCTCCTTTCTTCTCTCATTCTTCCCCAAACCTTCCATCCGTCATTCTCCAATCCTTCCCTCCTTCCTTTTCCAATCCTTCCTTCATTGCTGTTGCATAACTTTAGAACATGCAGTGATATATACTCAGTTACGTCAAGAAGGTATTTTTGAATGAAAAGTATTTATAAATGTATTAATGAATACTTTCAAGTAGTATTCGTATTTGTGTTCGAATTAAAACCATTTGAGTGTATCATAATTTGTATTCGTATTCGTTGGAATTTGAAGTATTCGTATTCGAATACATAACTCTTGTATTCACTCCATCCCTGAATGGTGGTAGTGATGGTGGTGATTAAAAAGGGGTAGATGATGGTGGTGGTGGTGGTGGATGAGTCATTTTGGTGGTAGTGGTGTTGGTGGTGATGGTGAAAATGGAGTGGGAAAGGGAGGGAAAGAAAGGGATGGGAAGGCGGAAAGTCATGCAGGAGGAGGAGAAACGGGGGAGAGAGGGGAGGTAAGGAGGGGGGAAAGAGGTGTAATTTGCGATAATGGTTGAAGAAGGAAAATGATGAGGAAGGTGAAGGGGAGCAGAGAGAGAGAGAGAGAGAGGGGGGGGGGGGGGGAATGACTAGTTGACTAATAAAAGGCAAGGAGATAATAAAAAATAGGATAGGGAAAGACAGGAAGAGTGAGTGAGAGATGGGAGAGGAAGGGGAAGATAACGGGGGAGGGGAGGAGAGAAGAGTATAACAAGATGACAAATAAGAAAAGGAAGAAGAGATAAAAAAGGGATAGAGAAAGACAGGGAGAGTGAGTGTCTGAGAGGTGGAAGGGAGGGGGGACTGGGGGGGGGGAGGAGAGGAGAGAAGATAAGGGAGGAAAATGACTAGTTGACAAATAAGAGAAGGAAGAGGAGGAAAGGAGAACATAAAACAAATAGGGATAGGAAAAGACAGGAATGATTGAGTGCGATGGGTGAAGGGGTGGGACGGAAGAAGAGAGAAGAGAGGGGAGGAGAGGGGAGAGGGGGGGTGACGAGAAGGGGGGAGGAGAGGAGGGGAGGAGGAAGTAACCAAACAGGAAGCGGCGCAGATAACCAGATCCCACCAGCAGTTATGAGATGCCGTGTGAGCCGCGTGTCCTACCTGCCCGACTCACGTGTACAGAACCCGCCTCGCCCACCTGTGGCTCCCCAGTATGTGTGTGTGACTCCCTATGGCTTTCTGTGACTTCTCCTAACGCCTCAATCCATCACCCTTCTTAAACTAACTTAACTTATAAGAGACGATTATATAGTTTGCAGATCTCACGAAACTCATCAATATCAAGACAGTAAGAAAGAATATCAGAAGCATAAAAAAAAATAAAGATTGGGCATTGCCAGAAAATGATTCACATAACCAGAAATTTAACTAAACCTTTTCTCACCTAACTTATATTAACACTCTCCTAATTTATAATACTTTAAACTTATCCAAGCCTAACCAAATCTCCTCACCATACCTTGCCTTACCTTACCTTACCTTACTTTATCTTATCTTTACTTAACTTACAATGCACTATTCTAACCCAGCTCTAACTGACCAAACATATCCTATCCTAATACTACTTTTCAAAAACATAAAAAAAAACATAAGAAGACTGCAAGAGGCTGGTAGGTCTATACAAGGCAACTCTTATAAACCTAACCACACCTAACCTCACTATCATGAACTTATCTAGCTCTTTCCTGAAGGTATCTATCGAATGGGATGGTGGAAGGCAGAAGAGCAAGAGGAAGACAGAGAGAGAAAGTTATGGATGGTGTGACGAGAGTGGCGGGAGGACATCTTAAGCCTGCTGAGTTGTTGCATCTATAACAAGAGACAGAATCAGGTGACGCTCCACGGTTGCCGA